>NW_016932037.1:0-747 GCF_001483705.2 Eufriesea mexicana
TCACAGAGATCTACTGAATAAGAGTGTACAGCATGAAAGCCGGAGCTATCCTGTCCAAGCTTAGTCTAACCTAACCTAACCAAGTCTAGCCGAATGTAACCCAACCGACCTGACGTGCCGCGACATCTATTGCTCGCCTCCCCAGAGTCCAGCCGAGTACAGTAAAGCAATGTAATGCGTAAGAATCAACCAAAGGCCAGTGTGTAAAACAAAGGTCATGGAAACCCAGACCGAACAATTCAAACCTAATCCAGTGAAACGTAACGTGACACAACCTACCGCGCCGAGACAAATATTGCTGGCCGCTCCAGAGCCAAGTAGAGCATATTAACGCACACTAGAGCGCATAAATCCGCGTATAGCAGCGTATAGCACAAAAGACTGAACCATCCTATCCTAAGCTCCCAAACGTAACGTAACCGAACGTAGCATTGCCCAACCTAACGTGCCGAAACCACTTTTTCTGGCCTCCTCAGAGCCCAGAAGGAAATACGAGAGTATAGCAGAGCGCAGAAATCCGGCACACAGCTGTATAAACCACAGAAGTCAAGGATGTGCTAACCGAAACTGTCCTAACCTATCCAAACCGAACGCAGCCTAGTACAAAATAACGTGCCGATAGCTCTATTGCTGCCTTTCGCAGATACAAAAGGAGCATATTAGGCACAGTAGAGTGCAGAAATCATCCGAATGGCGGTGTATAGCAGAAAAGTGTGAGCTATCCTCTCCTAACCTATCCAAACGTCC
>NW_016932037.1:2789-7836 GCF_001483705.2 Eufriesea mexicana
GATATCCCAGCCTAACCTGACATAAGCTCTCCGAAAATACGTAGGGCAGCTCAGCATAGCGCGCCGCGGCCGCTCCTCCTCCTTTCCACAGAGCCAAAGGTATCATATTAGGGCGCAGTAGAACACATAAATGGGTGAATAGCGGTGTATAGCACAGATGTCTAAACTATCATGATTTAACCTTACCAAACGTAACTTATACGAACGTGGAATTGCTCAGCCTAATTAACCGATATTGCTAGCATGCCCAGAGCCAAGCAGAATATAATAGAGCACAGCGGAGCGCAGAAATCCTCCGCATTGCAGTGTGTAGCGCAGAAGTCAAACATATACTGACATAACCTGACCACAACTTACCTACACAAACGTAGTGTAACCAAACATAACGTAACGAGACTAATATTGCTGGCATCCCCAGAGACGAGCTGAGAAAGTTAAAGCACATTGGAACACAGAAATCCACCGAGTAGTAGCGAATAACACAAGAGTCTAAGTAGCCTATCCTAACATAGCCAAACGAAACTCCCAGACGTAGCCTAACTAAACCTGGCATGTCGATACCATTATTGCCGTCCTCTAGAGAGACAAACAGAATGTACTAGAGCGCAGTAGTGCGTAGAAATCCACCGCATTGCAGCGAACAGCTCAAAAGTCGAATGTATTCGAACCCAACTTGACCCAACCTAACATAACCAAGTGTAGCATAGCTCAACGCAACGTGCCGCAAACACAGCACATGAACTCCCCAGAGCAATGCAGAATGAAGTCGAGCACAGTAGATCACAGGGGTCAACCGAACAACAGCGAATAGCACTAAAGTCGAAGCCATCCTATCCAAACATAGCTTAACCTTACCTAACCAAACATAACCTAACACACTCTGACGTGCCACGACCGCTATTGCTCGCCTGCCCAAAGTTGAGCTGAGCATAGTAGATCAATGTAGTGCGCATATGTCCACCGAACAGCAGTTCAGAGCACAAAAGTCAATGAAACCATAACCGAGCCGTCCTAACCTAACCTAACGTAACGTAATCTCACTCAACTTAACGTGCCGAGACCACTATCACTGGCCACCCAAGTGTCAAGCAGAGCACATTGTAGCACATGAGAGCGCACAAGCACATGGAATAGCGGTATATAGCATATAAGAAAATGTACCCTATCCTAACCTAGCCAAACGTAACATAACCAAACGTAACCTAACACAACCTAACGTGACGAGACCACTATTGCTGGCCTCGACAAAGACAAGCAGAATGCACTAGAGCACAGTAGTGCGCTGGAACCCACCGCATTGAAGTGAGTAGCACAAATGTCATACTTAACGTGACCAAACCTGGCCGCACCTAACCTATCCAAACGTAGTGTATCTAAGCATGATCTGACGAGACCATTATTTCTGGCCTCCCCAGAGGCAAGCAGAGCATATTAGAGCACATTAGGGCGCAGAAATCCAACGAACAGCAGTCTGTAGCACAGAAGTCAAAGTATCCTATCCTAACCTAGACAAACTTGACAAACCAAAACGGAGCCTAACCCAACCTATCACGACGGGACCGATACTGCTGACCTCTACAATTACAAGTAGAGTGTACTAGAGCACAGTAGTTCGCAGAAATCCACCGCAATGCAATGAAGGGCGCAAGGGCCGAAGATATCCTAAGCTTACATAACCGAACGTAGCATGTATCAACATAACGTGCCGCAACCACTGCTGACGGACTACACAGAAATAGGCGGACCATAGCAGAGCACAGTAGAGCACGGAAATCCACCGAAAAACAGTGTACGGCACGAAAGTCACACCTATCCTAACCAAACTTGGCCTAACCTTACCTAACCAAACGTGACCTAACTCAGCCTAACGAGACGCGGCCGCTATTGCTCGCCTCCCCAGATTTCAACAGAGTATAGTAGAGCAATATAGAGCGCAGAAATGCACCGAATTTCGGTGTATGTTACAAATGTCGAGGACACCCTAACCTAACCAGGCCTAAACAAACACTACTGCACGCAGCGTAGCTCAACGCAGCGTGCTCCGACAAATTCTCCTGGCTTGCCAAGAGCCAATCAGAATGTAGGAGAGCAAAGTAGGTCTCAGAAATACAACGAGTAACAGTGTGTAGCTCGAATGCAGAAGCTACACTTACCAAACGTAACATAACCTAACCTAACCAAACGTAACCAAGCACAAACTAACGTGCCACGAACACTTCTGCACGGCTCCCCGAGTCGGGCTGAGGATAGCAGGGCAATGTAGAGCGCAGGAATCCACTGAACAGCAGTTTGTAGCACAAAAGTTAAAGAAACCATAGCCGAGCCTTCCTAAGCTAACCTAACGGAATGCAACCTTACTCAACCTAACGTACCGAGAACAATACCACTGTCCACCCCGAATCCAAGCAGAGCATACTAGAGCTCACAACAGCGCAGGATCCCACCGAATAGCGGCGTATAGCACAAAGGACAATGTAGCCTACAATAACCTAGCCAAATGTAGCATACAAAAACGTAACATTACTCAACCTAACATGACGTAACCCCAATTGCTGACCTCTACAGGGACAAGCAGATTGTACTAGAGCGCAGTAGAGCGCGGAAATCAACCGCATTGCTGTGAATAGTACAAAAGCCGTAGATATCCTAGCAAAACCTGACCTATCCTAACTTAACCAAACGTAGTATAGCTCAACGCGACGCGCCGGGACCACTGCTCCTGGCGTGCCGGATCCAAGCTGAATGTAGTAGAGCACAGCAGATCTCAGAAATCCACAGACTAACACAGTATAGCACGAAAGTCGGCATCACCCTAACTAAACATGGCCAAGCCTAACCTGGCCAATCGTAACATAACACAACCTAACGTGCCGCAGCCACCATTGCTCGCCCCCCCCCCCAGAGTCGAGCGGAGTAAAGCGGAGCAATGTAGAGCGCAGAAATCCACCGAAGAGTTGTGTATAGCACACAAGATGATGATGTCCAATCCTATCCTGACCTGAGCCAACCTAAAAAAACCTAGCGCAGCTGAACATAACGTGTCGCGACTGCTGCCCCTTGCATCCCCAGAGCCAAGCGGAAAGTAGTATATAAGGGTAGATCACAGGAGTCCACCGTACAACAGTGTATAGCACGAAAGTCAGCGCTATCCTGACTAGACATAACCTAACCTTACCTAACCAAACGTAACCTAACACAACATGACGTATTACCACCGCTACTTCTCGCCTCCACAGAGTCGAGCAGAGTATAGTAGAGCAACGTACACCGCAGAGATCCACCAAATAGCAGCGTATAGCACAAAGTCAAAGAAATCCTAACCGAACCTTCGTAAACTAACCTACCGAAACGTAACACAACTCAGCCGATCGTGCCGGGACCAGTATTACTGGCCACCCCAGAGCGTAGCAGAGCATATTAGAGCACATTAGAGCGCAGAAATCCACGGAACAGCAGTGTACAGCACAAAAGTCAACGTGGCCTCACCTAACCTAGCCAGACGAGACATACCTAAACGTAGACTAACTCAACGTAACATTAAGAGACTGCTATTGCTGGCCTCGACAGAGACAAGCAGAGTGTACTAGAGCACATTAGAACGCGGAAACCCAGAGCCTTGCAGTGAATGTCACAATAGCCGAAGGTACCCTATCCCGACCTGCCCTAATCTAACCTTACCGAACACAGCGTAACCCAGCATGACGTGCAGCGACCCCTGCTCCTAGCCTCCCGAGAACAAAGCAGAATGTAGTGGAGTACTTTAGATATCAGGAATACGCTGAAAATGTGTGTAAAGCATAATATTCAGTGTAGCCTATCCTGACCTAGCCAAACCTGACATAACCAAACGCAGCCCAGCTCAACCTAACTTGCCGAGACCACTGTTGCTGGCCTCCCAAGAGTCAAGAAGAGAACACTAGAGGACTGCAGAGCGCAGAAATCCACCACAGTCCTGCGTATATCGTAAAAGTCAAACAAGTCCTGACATAACCTGACCATACCTAACCTATCCAAGCGTAGAGTAACTCAACATAACCTGACGAGAACAATACTGATGGCCTCCCCAAAGCCAGACAGAGCACACTAGTGCTCATTAGAGCCCGGAAATCTTCCGAATGGCAGTGGAAAGCGCTGAAGTCATAGTAGCCTGTCTTAACCTAGCCAAACGTAACATACCCAAAAGTAACCTAACTCAACCTGACATGACGAGACCTTTATCGCTAACCTCCACAGAGACAAGCATAGTATACTAGAGCGCAGTAGCGGGCAGAAATCCACCGCAAAGCAGTGAATGGCGCAAAAATCGAGGATAATCTAACACAACGTGACCCAACCTAACCAAACCAAACGTAGCGTATCCCAACAGCGCGTGCCGCGACCACTGCTCTTGCCATCCGCGGAGCCTAGCAGAATTAAGTACAGCACAGTAGATCACAGAAACGCATGGAATAGCATTGTATAGCTCAAAAGTCAAGGCAGCCTATACTAACCTAGCCAAAGGTGACACAACCAAACGCAACCTAACGACACCTAACATGCCACGGCCACTATTGCTCGCCTCCCTGAGTTGAGGAGAGCACAGCGAAGCAATGTGGTGCGCAGAAGCCCACCGACCAGGAGTGTATAGGACAAAAGTCGGAGATATCCTCTCCTAACCTGTCCTGTCATGACCTAACGGAACGCAGCATAGCTCAACACAACCAGCCGCGATCACTTTTACTGGCCCTCCCTGAGCCAAGCCTTGTGTGTCAGAACACAGTAGATGTCAGAAGCACAACTTATAGCAGCGCATAGTACGAAAGTCACTGCAACACAGACCAAACTTAATCCAACCTAACCTAACTAAACGTAACTTAACCCAACCTGAAGTGCCACGACCACTATTGCTCGCCTCCACAGAATCGAGCGGAGTATAATAGTGCAATGTAGAGATCAGCAATCCACCGAACAGCAGTTTATAGCACAAAAGTCAAAGAAATCCTAGCACAGCATTCCTAACCAAACCCAAGCAAACGTAACCTTGCTCAATCTAACATGCAGCGACCAC
>NW_016932038.1:0-536 GCF_001483705.2 Eufriesea mexicana
CACTGCGGTTCTATTTATTTCTGCGCTCTCCTGTACTCTGATATGTTCTGCTCTACTCTGGGGTGGCCTGCCATATTGCTCGCGGTACGTTAGGTTTAGGTATGTAACGTTTTGTTATGTTAAGGTTGTATAAATCAGAATAGGATTGCTTTGACTTTTGTGCTATACACTGCTCTTCGGTTTATTTCTGCTATCTCGTGTACTCTAGTATGTTCTGCTTGGCTTTGGGGTGGACAACAATAGTGGTTTCGTCCTGCTAGGTTGAGTTAGGTTATGTATGGTTTCATTAGGTTAGGATAAGTTTGATTAGGATAGCTTTGACTTTCGTACCATACACTCTTATGTGGTGGATTCTGGTGATCTGCTGTGCTCTGCTATATTCGCCTTGGCTTTGAGGACGCCTGCAGCAGTGGTCGCGGCTGATTACGCTGAGTTACTGTATTTTTGGGTAGGTTAGGTTAGGACATGTCACGAAGGGTATGTTTGACTTTTGTACTCTACACTGCAGTGCGGTGGATATATGTGCTCTGCTGAGC
>NW_016932039.1:0-900 GCF_001483705.2 Eufriesea mexicana
CCTCTACTAACCACACGTAACATAGCCCAACCTAACGTGCCGAGACCAATACAGCTGGGGTTCTCTGGGCTAAGCAGAAGAAATGAGGGCATAGTAGATGGCAGAAATCCTCTAAATAGCAGTTTATAGCACTAAAGTCAAGCTGATCCTGACAGGGCGTGACCTAACCAAACCTAACCGAAAGTAACCTAATTCAACCTAAAGAGCCGAGTCTACTATTGCTGGCATACACCAGATCCAAGCGGAAAATATTAGCACATTGAGCGCAGAAGTCCGCGGATAAGAGTGTATAGAACAAAGTAGAACAAAAGTCTGAACTGTCCCCTCATGACATCACCAAACGTAACATAACCGAACGTAGCTTAGCTAAAACCAAAGTGCCGGGACCACTATTTCTGGCTACCCGAGAGCCAAGCAGAATATGTCAGAGCACAGCAGAGTGCAGAAATCCGCCGCATTTCATTCCATAGCGAAAAAATCAAACACATCCTGGCCCAACTTGACCGAACCTAACCAATCCGAACGTAGCGTAGCACAACGTAACCTGACGTGAACCATATTGCTGCCCCCTCCAGAGTCAATCAGAGCATATTAGAGCACAATAGGGCATAGAAACCAACCGAACAGCAGTGAATATAGCGAAGGTCAAAGTAACCTATCATACCCTAGCCAAACGTAGCATATCCAAACGTAACATATATCAAGCTAACTTGACGAGACCATTATTGGTGGCCCCCACGGAGGCAAGCAGAATGTACTAGAGCACTCTAGAGCGCAGAAATCCAGCGCCTTGCAGTGAATAGCGCAAAAGCCTTATATATGCTAATCTAACATAGCCAAATGTAGCATAATACAACATGACGTGCCGCAATGACTGCTCCTGTCCACCCCAGAGCAAAG
>NW_016932040.1:0-525 GCF_001483705.2 Eufriesea mexicana
GACTCTCTCTCCCGTTGTAACCTAGGTCAGGGTGACCACGAGCTGACGTGTGGGGGCACGTCATTTCGCGAGACCGTGGTCTGGGCGCGCGGCGTCGCGTGATGGTCGCGCGGCGTCCGCAGGGTATGCGTGCGTTGCGGTGTAGTGGTATGAGAGTTGTTTTCGTGTGAGTGTGTGTGTGTGTGTGTGTGCCTGTAAACGACCCGTCTCGCGCGCATGGACATGATCGTTTCGGGTGCGATTACTCGTCGCGCCGGGAGGGAACTGCGGTTGCGTCGCGGGGGCGTCCTGGCAATTGCGTCGCCGCGAAGTCCAGGGCGCACCGAAATGCGAAGGGCTGGCCATCGTGGGGGTTTTAGTGATTTAGTGGTTAAAAATCCCACATAACCCCGCCCCCTCCCATAAGGGGGCCGGGTACCTTTGGAAGATTTCCCCCACGTGAAGAAAAAAGGTTAGGTTAGAATATCTGTGACTTTTGAGCTACAAGTTGTTATTTGGTGGATTTCTGAGTTCTGCGTTGCTCTG
>NW_016932041.1:0-1232 GCF_001483705.2 Eufriesea mexicana
CTCCTTCCCACCACTGCGCTCTTGCATGTTCTGTTTGGCTCTGTGGATGCAAGAAATATATGTTTCGGCCGCTTAGGCTTAGTTATTCTGCGTTCGCCTTGCTTTGGTTTGGTCTGGTTTTGTTAGGATGGCTTTGGCTACTGCGCTGTGCACTGCTATTGTGCGGACTCCTGCGCTCTACTGTAATCTAATATTCTCTGCTTTGCTCTGCGGTGGTCAGGAAGAGTGGCCGCGACGCATTATGTTGAGTTAGGTTACTCTTGGCTACGTTAGGTTTGATTGGGTTTGGTTAGGATATCTTTGACTTTTGTGCTATACACTGCTACTCGGTGGACTTCTGCCCTTCACATTGCCCTACTATACTCTTCTCGACTCTGGAGAGACCAGCAATATCTGCCGTGGCGCGATAGGTTGAGTTTGGTTACGCCTGGTTGGGTTAGGTTGTGTTACGTTTGGTAAGGATGGCTTTGACTTTTGAGTTATATAATGCTATTCGGTGGATACTAGAACTCTACTCTGATCTAATATGTTCTGCTTTGCCCTGGGCAGGACAGCAGTTTATGCCTCGGCTCGTTACATTTGGTTATTTTACGTCTGGTTACGTTAGGTTAGGCCAGGTAAGGTTAGGATATCTCTGTCTTTTGCGCTATACATTTCTATTCGGCGGCTTCCTGCGCTCTACTGTGCACTAGTATATTCTGCTTGGCTATTGGGAGGTCAGCAATAGTGGTTTCGGCTCGTTCGGTCTAGATAAGTTGAGTTCGGTTGTACTACGTTTGAATAGGGTATGATATGATATCTTTGACTTTTGCTCTACACGCGGCTACTGGGTTGATTTTTATGCTCTACGTTGTTCTACTCTACTCTGCTCGATACTGGGGAGATCGGTAATAGTGGTGTCGGCCCGTTAGGTTTTGTTAGGTTACGTTCCGTTACGTTACGTTAGTTTGGATAGGTTTGGATAGATTTGACGTTCGTGGTGTACACTGCTATTCGTTGGATTTCTAAGCTCTACAGTGCTCTATTTGGCTCTGCTTGTCTCTGGGGACACCAGTAATAGTGGCATTGGCGCGATAGGTTGAGATAGTATACGCTTGGTCTGGCTAAGTTAGCACTGTTCAGGCTTGGATAGCGTCGACATTTCTACTTTATTATGCGATTTCGTGGACATCTGCGATCTTCTCTCCTATATTATATTCTGCTTCGCTCTGTGGAGGCCAGCAATACTAGTC
>NW_016932042.1:0-2334 GCF_001483705.2 Eufriesea mexicana
ATCACGATGTTAGCGCTATTGCTGGCCGCCACAGTGACAACCAGAATTTACCAGAGCACGGTGAAGCGCAGAAATCCACCACAATGCAGTGAATAGCACAAAACCCGTAGATATCCTAACCTAACCTGACCTAATGTAACCCAACAAAACGCAGAAATACCCAACATGACGTGCCGCGAACACTGCTCCTAACATCCTCATAGCCTAGCAGGATTTGGTAGAGCACAGTGGACCGCAGAAATCCAACGAAGAGCAATGTATAGCACGTAAGTCAGTGCTATACTAACCAAACTTAGCACAACCTAACCTGACCAAACATAACCTAACGCAAAGTAACGTGCCCGACCGCTATTGCTCGCCTCACCAGAGCGGAGCAGTGTATACTAGAGCAATGTAGAGCGCAGGGATCCGCCGAATTGCAGTGTAAAGCACAAAAGTCAAAGAAATACTAGCCAAGCCATCCCAACCTACCCTAATGAAACGTAACGTAGTTCAACCTAACGTGCCGAGACGTCTATTGCTGGCCACCCCAGAGCCAAGAAGAGCACATTAGAGCGGAGTAGGGCGCTGAAATCCAACGAATATCATTGAATGGCACAGATACCTAAGCTATACTGTCCTGACATTACCCAGCTTGTAATATGCAAACGTAGCTTAACTAAACCTAACGCGCCGGGACCACTATTGCTGGTCGCCCCAGAGCCAAGCAGGAAATATTAGAGCGCAGTAGGGCGCAGAAAACGGTGTACAGCAGTGTATAGCACAAAAGTCAAAACTATCACACCCTAACCTCACGATACGTAACATAAGCGAACGTAGCATAGCTCAACCTACCGTGCCAAGACCACCATTCCTAGCCTTCGCATAAAGAATGTACCAGAGCACAGCACAGTGCGGAAATCCAAACCATTGCAGTCTACAGCTCAGAAGTCAAACAAATCCAGGCACAGCATGACCTAACCAAACCTCTCCAAACGTAGTGTAGCCAAACATTTCGTGACGAGACAGACATTGCTGGCCTATCCAGTGCCAAGGAGAGCATATTAGAGCACATTAGAGCGCAGCGGTGTATATGGCAAAAGATAATGTAGCATATCCTAACCTAACCAAACGTAACATAAGCGAGCGTAACCTAACTCGACCTAACATGACGCGACAACTGTTGCTGGCCTCCACAGAGGCAAGTAGACTGTACCAGAGCACAGAAGTACGCAGAAATCCTACGCATTGCAGCGAAAAGCACGAAAGTCGAAGATATCCTAACTGAACCTGACACAACCTGACCTAACCGAACGTAGCATCACTCAAATTAACGTGCCAAGATCACCATTGCTGGCATGCGCAGCGTCAAGCAGAGCATATTAGGGTACAGTAGAGCGCTGAAGTCCACCGAATAACCATGTATAGCACAAAAGCCGGAGGTAACCTGTCATAACCTAACCAAACCTAACATAAGCGGACGTAATGTAGCTTAACCTGACGCGCCTCGACCGCTGCTGCTGGCCTCACGAGAGCTAAGCAGATTAAGGCAGATTAATGTGCAACGCTGAAATTGTCCGAATAGCAGTGTATAGCGCAAAAGACGTAGCCATCCTAACCAAACGTAGCAAAACCTGGCCTAACCGAACGTAACATATCTCAAACTAACGCGCCGAGAGTGCTATTCGTGGCGTCCACACAGACAAGTAGAGAGCGATAGCACATAGAGAAGCGCAGAAGTCCACAGAATAGCAGTGCGTGGCACAAGTGTCAAAGCCGTTATAGCCTAACACTTCTTAACCTAACCTAGCCGAACGTAATGCAACTCGACCTAACGTGGCGCGACCAATACTGCTGTCTTCTCCAAAGCTAAGCAGAGCAAATTAGAGCGCAGTAGAGCGTAGGAATCCTCCGAAAAGCGGTGTAGAGCATAATAGTCGAAGCTATCCTCTCCTAAGCTAACCAATCGTAACATTAACAAACTTATCCCAACGAAGCCTACCGTGCCGCAACCACTATTTCTGGCCTCCCCACAGTTGAGCAGTGTATAGTAGAGCCCTGTAGGGCACTGAAAGCCACAAATAGCAATGTATAGCACAAAATACAAAGATACCTTAACCTTACAGGACCTAACATTACCTAACCCAACGTAGAATAACTATACCTAACGTGTCGCCACCAATATTGCTGGCATCCTCACAGACAGGCAGAATATCCTAGAGCACAATAGAGCACAGGTGTCCATGGAATATCAGCATTGAGCACATATGTCAAAGCCACCCTATCCAAACGCAACCTAACCTAACTTAACCAAATGTTATTTAACTCAACCTAACGTGCCGAGACCAGTATTGC
>NW_016932043.1:0-535 GCF_001483705.2 Eufriesea mexicana
TACGTTTGGGTATGTTACGATTGGTTATGTTTGTAAAGGGCCTCTTCGACATTCGTGTTATACACTGTTACTCTGCGGATTTTGCGCTCTACTGTGCCCTACTGCTTTCTGCTTGGCTCTGGGGCGTCCAGCAATTGTGGTCACGGCTCGTTAAGATGAGTCATGCTTCGTTCGGTTATGTTAAGTTTGTCTAGTTTAAGTGTGCATGGCTTACCGTTATACACTGCGATTATATGGATTTCTGCTCTCTACTGCCCTCTAATATGTTCTGCTTGGCGATGGGGAGGCCAGCAATAGTGGTCTAGGCACTTCAGGTTGGATTTGGTTGCGTACGTTTGTGATGCGCTTGGTTAGTTTAGGTAGCGTATCTTTGACTTTTGCGCCATAAACTGAAACTCGGTGAATTTCTGCGCAGCACAGTGATCAAGCATGCTCTGCATTGCCTTGGAGAGGCCAGAGATAGAGGCCGCGCCACGTTAGGTTGGACTTGGCTACATTCGGTTAGGTTATGTTTGTTAGGGTTAGGTACGTTTGG
>NW_016932044.1:0-1335 GCF_001483705.2 Eufriesea mexicana
GAATCTGACTGAAAAGATCAATTCTATTGACATTTTCGAGTAATATCGTGTTGAGCAAGTTTCTCTGCATGAATAAGGAGGAAAGATTCTATTTGTTTGCTATAGCCATTGCATTGCAATGGAATCTGACTGAAATGTTCGATTTTATTGCCACCTTGGGCTAATATCGTGGAGAGCAAGATTTTCTGCATAAACAAGGAGGAAACATACTATTGGTTTGTTATAGCCATGGCAATGCAATAGAGTCTGACTGAAAAGATCAATTCTATTGACATTTTCGACTAATATCGTTGTGAGCAAACCTTTCTGCGTAAATATGGAGGAACGATACTATTGGGTTGCTATAGCAATTCAATTGCAATAGTATCTGACCGTTAACTTCAATTTTATTGACATTTTCGGCGACTATCGCAGTGAGCACACTTTTCTGTGTAAATAAGGAGAAAGGATACCATTTGCTTGCCGTAGGCATTGCATTGCAATATAATCTGACAGTAATGTTCAATTTTATTCATATTATCGACTAATATCATGGTGAGCAGACTCTTCTGCGTAAATAGGGAGGAAAGATACTATTGGTTTGTTGTAGCCATGGCAATGCAATAAAATCTGGCTGAAAAGTTCAGTTCTATTGACATTTTCGACTCATACCGTCGTCAGCAAACTTACTACATAAATAACGAGAAAAGATACTACCGGTTTGCCATAGCAATTGCATTGCAACAGAATCTGACTGAAAAGATCAATTCCATTGACATTTTCGAGAAATATCGTGGTGAGCATGTTTCTCTGTATGAATAAGGAGGAAAGAATCTATTTCTTTGCTATAGTCATTGCATTGCAATGGAATCTGACTGAAAAGTTCAATTTTATTGACTTTTTCGGCTAATATCGTGGTGAGCAAGATTTTCTGCCTCAATAAGGGGGAAAGATCCCATTTTGTTTTGTTATAGCCATAGCAGTGCAATAGAATCTGTTCTGAAAAGTTCAATTCCATTGACATCTACGACTAATATCGTGGTCAGCAGACTCACTGCATAAATAAAGAGAAAAGATACTATTCGTTTGCTATAGCCATTCAATTGCAATAGTGTCTGACCGTTAAGTTCAATTTTATTGACATTTTCGGCGTCTATGGCAGTGAGCACACTTTTCTGCGTAAACAAGGGAAAAGGATACCATTGGTTTGCCATAGGCATTGCATTGCAATATAATCTGACAGTAATGTTCAATTTCATTGAAATTTTCGAATATTATCGTGGTGAGCAGACATTTCTGCGTAAATACAGAGGAAAGATTCTATTGGTTTGCTATAACGATTGCATTGCAATAGAA
>NW_016932045.1:0-202 GCF_001483705.2 Eufriesea mexicana
AATTTAGAGTTAAATTCTTTACGAATATTATATAGGAATGGAGCCTGAAGTTCCAGCTTTGAATTGAAGTTATAAAAGCTCACAAATTGTTTACTGAAATTGAGTAATTAATAATTCTTCACTGCCGGGGCCATTCCACCCTTTTCTATCCCCACTCTGTCCTTTTCTACCACGTGACCAGGTCATCGACGACCTCCTTGCC
>NW_016932046.1:0-617 GCF_001483705.2 Eufriesea mexicana
ACCAACGTGCCGGAACCACTGCTGCTGGCCTCCACAGGGCCAAGCAGTATGTTGTGGGGAACAGACGAGCGCAGGAAAAAGCCGAATAACGGTGTTTAGCACGAAAGTGAAAGCTGTCCTGACCGAACATTGCGTAACCTGAACTAACCAAACGTAACCGAAAACAACCTAACGTGCCGAGACCACAATTTCTGGCCTTCCTAGAGGCCAGTAGAAAATATTAGAGCACAGTAGGGAGCAGAAACTCTTCGAATAGCAGCGCGTAGCAAAGAAGTCAGTGCTACACTGTCCTAACATAACGAAGCGTGACATATCCGAACGCAAACTAACTCAACCTATCGTGCCATGGCCACTACTGCTCACCACACCAGAGCCGAGCAGCACAGATTAGGGGAGAGGAGAGTTCAGAAATGCATAGGAACACAGTGTATAGACGAAGGTAAAGGCTATCCTAACCGAACTAAACATAACCTGACCTCCATGATGTAACATAATAGTGATATCTGCAAGTCACGTTTGGTTAGGATTTGGTTAGGTTAGGTTAGATTATGTTTGGTCAGGTTGCCTGCGTCTTTTGCGCAATGCACAGCAATGCGGTTGATTGCTACGCTCTACTG
>NW_016932047.1:0-1323 GCF_001483705.2 Eufriesea mexicana
CTTTCCAGCCAGATTCTAAAGCATTGCAAGGGCTATAGCACGGCAATAGGATCATTCCTTCTTGTTTATGTAAGAAAGTTAGCTCACCGCGATATTAGACGAAAATGTCAATGAAATTGAATTTTCCTGGAAGATTCTATAACTTTGCAATACCTATTGCTCGCCAATAGGATCTTTCCTCCTTATTTATGCACGAAAGTTAACTCACCACGATATTAGTCGTAAATGTCAATAGAATTGTATTTTCCAGCCATATTCTAGAGCATTGCGATGGCTATTGCACGGCAAAAGGATCTTTCCTCCTTACCTATGCAAATAAGATAGCTCACAACGATATTAGTCGAAAATGTCAGTAAAATTCAATTTTCCAGCCTGATTCTGCCGCATTGCAACTGCTATAGCACGCCAATAGAATCTTTCCTCCTCGTTTATGCAAGAAAGGTAGCTGACTACAATATTAGTCGAAAATGTCCGTAAAATTGAATTTTCCAACCAGATTTAAGAGCATTCCAGGGGCTATAGCACGCCAATAAAACCTTTCCTCCTTATTCATGCACGAGAGTTAGCTCACCGCGATGTTAGTCGGAAATGTCAATAAAATAGAGAATTCCAGGAATATGCTATAGCTTTGCAATACCTATAGGACGCCAATAGAATCTTTCCTCCTTATTCATGCAAGAAAATAAACTCTCCGCGATATTAGTCGTAAATGTCAATGAAATTGAATTTTCCAGCCAAATTCTACAGCATTGCAGTGGATATAGCACGCCAAAAGTATTTTTCCGCTTTACCGATGCAAGGAAGTTAGGTCACCACGGTATTAGTCGAAAATGTCAATAAAATTGAGATTTTCAGGCACATTCTAAAGCATTGCAATGGCTACAGCTCGCCAAAAGGATCTTACTTCCTCCTTTATGCAAGAAAGTTAGCTCGCCACGATATTAGTCGAAAATGTAAACAAAATTGTACTTTCCAGCCAGATTCTATAAGATTGTGACGGCTTTAGCACGCCAATTTAATCTTTCATCCTTAATTATGCAATAAAGTTAGCTCACCACGGTTTTAGTCGAAAATGTCAATAAAATTGAATCTGCCATACAGATTCCATAGCGTTGCAATCGCAATAGCACGCAAATAGAATCTTTCCTCCTTATTTATGCAAGAGAGCTAGCTCACCACGATATGAGTCGAAAATGTCAATAAAATTGCACTTTCCTGCCAGATTCTGCAAGACTGCAATGGCTATAGCTCTCAATAGTGTTTTTCCTCCACGTTTATGCAAGCAAGTTAGGTCACCACGATATGAGTCGGAAATGTCAATAA
>NW_016932048.1:0-488 GCF_001483705.2 Eufriesea mexicana
GCGCGGTCGCCAGTTGGCAGGCCCCGGTGACGCACACAATGCTTGTGTTAGGTCACGTATGTGTATGTTACATTTAGCTAAGATAGGGAGGGCTACTTCGACCATTGCTCTTTACACAGATTTCAGAGTGTTTCTGTGATATACAGTCCTCTACTATATTCTGCTTGGCTCCTGGAATGCCAGCAACAGCGTTCGCAACACTCACGGTTGGGATGCGCTACGTTTGGCTTGGTTAGGTTATGTCAGGTTATGTTATGATGTATTCGACTTTTGTGTTATTTGCTGCGATGCGGTGGATTTCAGCGCTATACTGTGCTCTGGTAAATTCAGCTTGCCTCTGTGGAGGCCAGCAGTAGCGGTCTCGCCGTGTTATGTTTGGCTAGCCTCCGTATGGTTGTGTTATGCTTCGCTAGAATAGGATATGCTACTACGACTTTTGTGCTATACATTGCTGTTCGGAGGATGTCTGCACTCTAATGTGCTCTAAT
>NW_016932049.1:0-11358 GCF_001483705.2 Eufriesea mexicana
GAGTGCAGTAGAGCGCAGAAGTCCACCGCATTTCATTGTACGGCACAAAAGTCAAAGATATCTGACACTAACCGAAACAAATTTAACCTAACCTAACCAAACCTAAACTAACGTAACCTAACCTAACCTAACCTAAACTAACCTAACATAACACAAACTAACATGCCGCTGCCAGAATTGCTGGCCATCCCAGAGCCAAGAAGAACACACAAGTGGATAATAGTTTGCAGAAATCCGTAGAATCGCAGTTTGCATCAGAAAAATCAAAGCTGCCAAAACCCAACCGAAACCGACGGAACATAATCAAGCACAGCATAATTCAACCTAACGTGCCGAGACCGCTATTGCTGTCCTCCTCAGAGCTAAGCAGAACACACTAGCTGCGAGTAGAACGAAGAAATCCTTAGAATCGCAGTGTATATCAGAAAAGTCGAAGCTATTCAAACCTAACCTAAACCAACAGAACATAGCCAAACATAGCGTAACTCAACCCAATGTGGCGAGACAGCTATTGCGGCTCAGCCCAGAGCAAAACAGGACATACTGGAGCACACTAGAGCGCAGAAATCCACCTGGATGGCAGTGTACAGCTTAAAAGATAAAGCTACCCTAACCAAACATGGCCTAACTCTACCTAACCGAACGTAACGTGACTCAACGTAACGTGTAGAGAGCACTATTGCTGGCCTCCCAGGGCCCAAGCAGAACAGGTTAGAGAAGAGTAGAACGTAGAAAAACAAGAGAGATCGCATTGTATATCAGAAGAGCTAAAGCTGCTTATGCCTAATCCAAACCAGGAGAACATAAGGAAGCATATACTATCTCAACCTAACGTGCAGAAACCGCTATTGCTACCCTGTCCAGAGCTAAGCAGGACATATTAGGGCACAGTAGTTCCCAGAAATCCATAGTATGTCCGCGTACAGGACTAGAGTTTGTGAGATGCTAGCAAAACTTAGCCTAACTGAACGTTACCCGACTAAACATTACGTGCCGAGAACACTATTGCTGGCCTTCCCAGAGCCAAGCTGAAAATATTAGATCCCTCCAGGGCGCAGTGATCTAACTAATAGCAATCTATTGGACTAAAGTCGAAGTTACCCTATCCTAACCGAACCAATCGTAACAAAGCCAAACGAAACCAAACTCAACCTAACCTGCGGCAACCACAACTGCTGGCACCCTTGGAGCAAAGCAGAACACATTAGTGAAAGATATAACGCAGATATCCATAGAATCGCAGTGTACATCACAAAAGTCAAAGCTACATAATCCTAACACATACCAACAGGACATAACCGAACATAGCCTAACTCACACCGACGTGCCGAGACCGCCATTGCTGCCCTCCCCAGGTGCAATCAGGACATACTAGAGCGCAGTAGATTGCAGAAATCCACCGAAATAGCAGCGTAGGGAACAAAAGCTGAGGCTATTCTATCCAAACATAGCCTGACCCAACCCAGCCGATCGTAACCTGTCTCAACATTTCGTGCCGAGACCAGTATTGCTGGCCTTGATGGAGCCAAGCTGAAAATATTACACCACCGTGGGGCGCGGGAATCCACCTAATAGCAGACTGTAGCGCTAAAGGCAAAGCTAGCCTCCCCTAACCTAACCCAGCGTATCATAACCAAACGTAACCTAGCTCAAGCTATCGTGCCGCGACCACTATTGATGGCCTCCGCAGAGCCATGCAGAGCACGTTAGTGCAGAGTAGAACGCAGAAATCCGTAGAACGGCAGTGTATGCAGGAAAAATCACAGCTACCCAGACCAACAGAACATGACGAAGAATCGCATAACACAAACTAGCGTGCCGAGACCTCCATTTCTGCCCTCTCCTACGGCAAGCAGGACATACTAGAGCGCATTGGACAGCAGAATTCCACCGAACTGTAGTGTACAACAAAATAATAAAAACTACCCTAACCAAACGTATTCTAACTCAACCTAATCGATCGTAACCAGACTCAACATAACGCGCAGAGATCACTATTGCTGGCCTACCTAGAGCGAAGCTGAAAATATTAGAGCACTGTAGCGCGCAGGAATCCACCTAATGGCAGGCTATAGCGCTAAAGTCGAAGGTATCCTCTCTCAACACAACCAAACGTAAAATATCCAAAGGCAAGCTATCTCAATCTAACGTGCCGCGGCCACTATTGCTGGCCACCACAGAACCAAGCAGAACACATTAGTTTTGAGTAGAACGCAGAAATCCACTGAATCGCAGTGTATATCTGAAAAGTATAAGCTACCCAAGCCTAACCGAACCAACAGGATATAACCAAACATAGCCTAGCTAAACCTGACGTGCGGAGAACGCCGTCGCTGCCCTCCCGAGTGCCAAGCAGGACATACTAGAGCACAGTACAGGTCAGAATTCCAACGAATAGCAGTATACAGCAAATAAGTTCAAGCTACCCTCCCCTAGCTTATCCTGAACAGACCTAACCCAACGTAACCTGAATAAACATAAAGTGCGAAGACCACTATTGCTGGTCTTCCCATATCCAAGCATATATCATTAGAGCACTGTAGGGCGCAGAGATCCACCTAACGGCGGGCAATAGCTCTAAAGCCAAAGCTATCCTCCAATAACCTAACTAATCGTAATACAACCAAACGTAGCCTAACTCAGCCAAACGTGCCGCGAGCACTATTGCTGCCTCTCCAGAGCCAAGCGGAACAAGTAGGAGGTAGGTAGAACGCGTAAATCCATATAATAGCAGTGTATATCAGGGAATTCAGTGATACCCAATCCCAACCCAAACCAACAAAACATAGACAACCGTAGCCTCACTCAAACTAACTTGCCGAGACTGTTATTTCTGCCTTCTCCACAGGCAAACAGGACATACCAGAGCACAGTGGAGCGCAGAAATCCACTGAATAGCAGGATATAGCACAATAATAAAAGCTACTCTATACATACTTAGTTTTACCCAACCTAACCGATCGTAACTTGACCCAATATAACGTGTCGAGGCAAATATTGCTGGCCTAAGCAGAGCCAAGCTGAAAATATTAGAGCACTGCAGCGCGCAAGAATCCACCTAATGCCAGGCTATAGGACTAAAGTCATACCTATCCTCTCCTATCCTGACCAAACGTAACATATCCAAACGTAACATAACTCAAGCTAACGTGCCGCGACCACTATTGCTGGCCACAGCAGAGCCATGCAGAACGCTTTATTGGAGAGCAGAACGCAGAAACCCATAGAATCGCAGTGTACAGCAGAAAAGTCAAAGCTACCCGAACCCAGCCCAAACGAACAGAGCGTAGTGAAACACAGCCTAACACAACCTAACGTACGGAGGCCGCCGTTGCTGCCCACCTCAGAGCCAAGCAGGATATACTAGAGCACAGTGGGGCGCAGAAATCCACCGAGTAGCAGTGTACAGCACAAAAGATAAAGCTACTCTGACCACACTTTGTCTAACCCAACCAAACCGTACGTAACATGCCTCAGCATAAGGAGTCGAGGCCATTATTGCTGGCCTTGCCAGTGCCAAGCTGAAAATGTCAGAGCAATGTAGCGCGAAGGAATCCACCTAATTGCAGACTATAGCATACCGCAGCACTAGGGCGAAGCTATACCCTCCTAACCTAACCAATAGCAACATGACCAAACCTAACATAACACAACATAACGTGCCGCGACCACCAATGCTGACCTCCCCAGAGTCAAGCAGAATATATTAGTGCAGAGTAGAACGCTGAAATTCATATAATCGCAGTGTATATCAGAAAAGTCGCAGCTACCCAAGCCTAACCCAAACAAACGGAACATAACCAAACATAGGCTGACCCAGCCTTACATGTCGAGACCGCTACTTCTGCCCACCCCAGAGCCAAGCAGGTCATACTAGAACACAGTAGAGCGCTGAAATGCAATGAATAGCAGCGTTCAGTGCAAAAGTTAAAGCTACCATGACCAAACAGTGCCTAAGCCAACCTAACCGAACGTACCTTGTCTCAACGTAACGTGCCGGGATCATTGTTGCTTGGCTTCACGGAGCCAAGCTGGAAATGTTAGAGCACTGCAGCGTGCTGAAAACCACCAAGTAGCGGACGATTGCGCTAAAGTCAAAAGTATCCTCACCTAACCTTACCGTCCGTAACATAACCCAACTGAACATAACTCAACCTAACGCGGCGAGACCGCTATTTTTGCCCTCCACAGAGCCAAACTGAACATGCTATAGCACAATAGAGTGCAGAAATCCATAGTATGGCAGTGTACAGCACAGCAGTTAAAGATGTCCTGACCAAACTTAGCCTGATCTAACCTAACCGAACGTAACATGACACAACGTAACGTGCCAAGATCACTACCGCCGGCATTGCGAGAACCAAGCAGAAAATATTAGAGCACTCTAGGGTGCATAAATCCACCGCATTGCAGCAAACAGACCAAAAGACGTAGATATTCTAACATAACCTGACATAATCTGACCTAACGAAACGCAGCATAAACCAACAAGGCGTTCCGCGACCACAGCTCCTGACTTCCACAGAGCATAGCAGAATGTAGTAGAGACAAGTGGATTACAGAAATCCTCCGAAAAGCAGTGTAAGGCGCGAAGGTTGTTGTAGTCTATGCTAACCAAGCCAAACGTGACATACCCAAACGCAGCCTAGATCAACATAACCAGACGAGACCGCTACTGCCGCCCCCACATAGGCAAGCAGAATGTAGTAGATCACAGTAGATCACAGAAATATACCGAATAACAGAGTACTGCACGAAAGTCATGGGTATCCTGTCCAAACTTAGCCTAGCCTATCCCAACCAAACGTAACATAACACAACCAGACGGGCCGCGACCACTATTGCTCGTCTCTTCAGAGCCCATCTGAGTTTAGTAGAGCAATGAAAGCCGCAGAAGCCCACCGGATATCAGTCTATAGCACAAAAGTCAAAGAAATCCGAGCAGAGTCTTCCTAACCTAACCAAACGGAACGTAACACTACGCAAACTATCGTGCCAAGACCACTATCACTGGAAAGGCTAGAGCCAAGCAGGACATATTAGGGCACTATAAAGGGCAGAAGACCGCGGAATAGCAGTGTATGGCACAAATGTCGAAGTAGCCCATCCTTACCAAGCCAAACATAACACTCCCGAACGTAACCCAACCCACCTAACTTCACGAGACCACCATTTCTGCCCTCCACAAAGGCAAGCAGAATGTACTGGAGCACATAAGCGCGCAGAAATCCACCGCATTGTAGTGAACAGCACCAAAGTCGAATACATCCTAACCTAACCTGACCTTACCTAACACAACCAAGCGTAGCATATCTCAACGCAACGTGCCACGACCACAGCTCCTAGCATCCCAAGAGCCCAGCAGTGTGTGGTATTGCACAGTCGACCACTGAAATTCACCGAATAACAGTGTGTAGCAAAATGTTGGAGATACCCTAACATACCAGTCGTAACCTAACCAAAAACACGTAGCACAGCTGAACGCAATGTGCCCCGACTACTACCCCTGGCCTCCCCAGACCCAAGCGTAACGTAGAAGAACAGGGTGGATCACAGGAATACACCTGACAGCAGAGTACAGCACGAAAGTCAAAGGTATCCTGACAAAACTTATCCTTACATAACATAATCAAACGTAGCCTGACCTAACGTAACGTGCCTCAATCACTATGGCTGGTCTTCACGAGACCAAGCAGAGTATATTACAGCACAGTCGAGCACAGAAATCCTGCGAATAACAGGGAACAGCACAAAAGGCAAATATAACCAGACTGAGCTTCGCATAACATAAACTAACCAAACATAGCGTAACACAACCTAACATGCCGAT
Source organism: Eufriesea mexicana (assembly GCF_001483705.2). NCBI lineage: Eukaryota > Metazoa > Arthropoda > Insecta > Hymenoptera > Apidae > Eufriesea > Eufriesea mexicana. Next base: position 5,831 of record NW_016932049.1, read on the forward strand.
AGCACTATTACTTGCCTCCCCACAGCCAAGCAGAGAATATTGGAACACAGTAGAGCGCAGTTATCCGTGGATAGCTGTGTATAGCACAAAAGCCTAAACTGCCCTATCCTATCCTCACCGAACGTAACATATCCAAACGTAACACAACACAACCTAACATGACAAGGCACATATTGCTGGCGCCCACATACGCAAGCAGAATGCAGTAGATCACGGTAGTGCACAGAAATCCGACGCAATGCAGTTAATAGCACAGGAGCCGTAGATACCGTAACCAAACCTGTCCTAACCTAACCAAACAAAACGTAGCATATTTCAAAATAAGGCGCCGCGACCACTGCTCCTGGTGTCCCAGGTGCCAAGCAGAATGTTGTAGAGCACAGTAAATCACTGAAACCCGCCGAATAACTGTGTATAGCACGAAAGTCAATGCTGGCCTAAAGAAATACAGCAAAACCTGGCCTAACCAGTCTTAACATAACTGAAACTAACGTGCCATGGCCACTATTGCTCGCATACCCAGTGTCGAACTGAGCATAGAAAAGCAATATGCAGTGCAAGAATCCGCCGAATAACAGTTTGTAGCGCAAAAGTCGTACATATACTCTCCGAACATGACCTAACCTAACCTTACCGAACGCAGCATAGCTCAACATAACGTGCTGTGACCATTGCTCCTGGCCTCCCCAGAGCCAAGTAGAGTGTAGCAGAGCACAGTAGATCACAAGTGTCCACCGAATAACAGTGTGCAGTACGAAGAACGAGGCTAAGCCAACCAAACTTAACATAGCCTATCCAATCGGAACCTAACAAAACCTGACGTGCCGCGACCACTATTGCTCGCCTCCCCAGAGACGTGTAGAGCACAGTAGAGCAATGTAGAACTCAGAAATCCACCGAATAGCAGTGTATGGCACAAAGGTCAAAGAGATCCTAAACATGCCTTCCTACCCTACCCTAAAGAAAGGCAACGTAACTCAAACTAACGAGGCGATACCGTTATTACTGGCCACCCCAGAGAAAAGCAGAACATGTTGGAGCGCAGTAGGGCGTAGAAATCCTCCAAGTGGAAGCGAATGGCACGAAAGTCTAAGATATACTGCCCTAACGTAACCAAACTTGTAATATGCAAACGTAGCCTAACAAAAGCTAACACGCCGAGATCACCATTGCTGGCCTACCCACAGCCTAGCGGAGGCTATTAGAACGCAGTAGACCGCAGATATCGGTGGATAGCAGTGTATAGCAAAGAAGTCTAAACTACCCCGTCCTAACCTCACCAAACTTAACGTAACCAAACGTGGCAGAGCTAAACCTAACTTGCCGAGACAGCTATTGCTGACCACCGCAGAAACAAACAGTATATACTAGAGCACAGCGGAGCACAGGAATCCACCGTATTGCAGTGAATAGCACAAAGCCGTAGATATCCCAGCGAAACATGACCTAACTTTACCTAAGCAAACGTAGCAAAACTGAATATGACATGGCGCGAACACTGCTCCTGGCCTCCCCGTAGCCAAGCAGAATGCAGTAGGGTACAGTGGATCACAGGAATCCACCGAATAACAGCGTATAGCAGGAAAGTTTGAGCTCTCCTAACCAAACTTAGCCTAACCTAACCAAACAGAGCGTTACCTAGCTCAACCTATAGTGCCGCGACCGCTACTGCTCGGATCCCCGGAGACGACCAGAGCACTGTAGAGCAACGTAGACCGCAGGAATCCACCGAATGGCAGTGTACAGCGCAAAAGTCGAAGTGACGCTAACCTAACCTGAACCAACCTAACCTAACCAACCGTAGCCTTCCTGAACTTAAGTGCCGCGACCACAATTGTTGGCCTCCCCAGGTCCAAGCAGAATATAGTAGAGCACAGTAGAGCATCCGAATAGATGTGTATAGCACGAAAGTCAAAGATAACCTGCCGAGCTTAACATAACCTATCCTAACCAAACATAGCATATCTCGACCTAACGCGCCAAGGACACTAAGAGGATACTAGAGTACAGGAGTGCGCAGAGATCCTCCCCATTTCAGCGTATAACAAAAAAGTGAAATACAATCAAACCAAACCTGACAAAACATAACGTAACCAATCGCAGCACATCATAGCATGCCGAGCCGAGACCAGCACCGTTGGCCTCACCAGAGCCAACCAGAGCACATTAGCGCGCATTAGAAGGCTGAATTCCACCGAATGGCAGTGTACAGCACAAAAGTCGAAGCAGCCTATCCGAACCTAGCCAAACGTAACACATCCACACGTACCATAACTGAAACTAACATGACGAGAACGCTATCACTGGCCTCCACAGGGACAAGTAGAATATACCGGAACTCAGTAGATCGCAGGAATCCATCGTATTTCTGTGAATCGCGCAGGAGCCGAAGCTACACTAGCGAACGCTGACCCATCTAATACTATCCAAACGTAGCATAACTGAACATAACGTGCCACGACCACTGCTTCTCTCCTCTCCATAGCCAAGCAGAGTACAATAGAGCACAGTAGATCACAGAAACCTACTGAGTAACGGTCTATACAACGAAAGTCGGATCTGTCCCAACCAAACTTGGCCCAACCGAGCCTACGCGACCGTGACGTAACATCCTAACGTGCCGCGACCGCGATTGTTCGATTCCACAGAGTCAAGCACAGCACAGTAGAGCAATGTAGAGGGCAGGGCTCGATCACAGAACAGCGTATAGCGCAGTAGTCGAGAATATCCTAACTTAACAGTACGTAGCATAATTCAAAATGACGTGCTGCGAACACTGCTGCAGGCATCCCTAGAGCCAAGCAGAACACAGTAAAGCACAGAAGGTCACAGAAAACCACCGAATAACTGTGTAGCACGGAAGTCAAGGCTATCCTAAACAAACTTAGCGTAACCCAACCAAATCAATTGTAACAGAACACATCGTAACGTGACACAAACAATATTGCCCACCTCTACTGGGTCGAGCGGAGTATAGTAGAGCAATGTAGGTGACAGGAGTCCACCGAAATGCAGTATGGAGCACAAAAGACAGAGAAACCCTAACCAGAAGATCCTAACCTAACCAAACGAAGCGTAACATAGATGAACCAAACGTGTAGAGTCCACCATTTCTGGCCACACCATAGCCAATCAGGACATATTAGAGCACAGTAGAGGGCGGAAATGCACCGAATAGCAGTGTGTGGCACAAAAATCTAAACTACTTTGTCCTAACATTGCCCAACGTGTCATAAGCAAACGTGACAAAAACCAACCTAACGCACCGAGAGCACTGCTGCTGTACGCCCAGGGCCAAGCAGAAGACATTAGAACACTGCGGAGGGCAGAAATCCACGCATAGCAGTGTAAAGGGCAAAAATCAAGGTAGCATATCCTAATCTATCCAAACGTAAAATACCCAGACACAATTTAACTCAAACTAACATTACGAGAACAATATTGCTGGCCTCCACTGAGGCAGGCAGAGAGTACTAGAGCAGAGTAGTGCGCAGAATACAACCGCATTGCAGTGAATAGCACAAGAGTCGAATATATACTAATCAAACCTGTCCCAATCTAACCTAAGCGAACGTAACATAGCTCAACCGAACTTGCCGAGACCACTGTTGCTGGCCTCCCCTGAGCCAAACAGAATATACTAGAGCACAGCAGGGCGAAGGAATCCACCTCACTTCAGTGCGTAGCGAAAATGTCGAAGATACCCAAACCTTACCCTACCGAATCCAACCTATCCAATCATACCACGAGTCAGCATAACGTGCCGTGGCAACTATTGCTGCGCACCCCAGATCCCAGCAGAAAATATTAGAACACATGAGAGCGCAGAAATCCGCGGACACCAGTTTATAGCACAAAAGAATAGACTATCCTTTACTAACCTAGCCAAACGTAACTCATCCAAACGCAACATATCTCAAGCTATCTTGACGAGACCACAATTCCTGGCCTCCGCGGAGACAAGCGGAGTTAACTAGTGCGCAGTGGAGCGCAGATATCCACCGCACTGAAGTGAATAGCGCAAAAGTCGAAGATATCCTAACCCAACCTGTCCTAACCTAACCCATGCGAACGTAGTGTAACGTAACGTAACCCGATGAGACCAATATTACTGGACTCCACAGGGACAAGCAGCACATAATAGTGCACAGTAGAAAGCAGGGATGCATCGAACAGTAGTGTATAGCGCAAAAGTCAAGGCTATCCTATCGTAACATAGCCAATCGTAACACTACCATTCGTATCCTAACTCAGCATAACATCCCGTGGACACTATTCCTGGCATTCCGAGAGCCAAGCTGAATACACCAGAGCTCAGTAGAGCGCAGAAATCCACTGCACTGCAGTGCATCGCACAAAAGTGGAATATACCCCTAACTAACATATCCTAACGTAACCTATCCAAGCGTAGTGTAACTCTACATAACGCTATGGGACAAATATCGCTCGTCTCCCCAGGGCTGAGCAGAACATGTTAGAGCACAGCAGAAAGTACATATGCACCGTACAGCAATGTATAGCACAAAAGTCAAGGCTGCCGTGACCGTCATATACTTCTATTCGGTGGATCTCTGTGTTCTACTGCGCTCCAATATATTCGGCTTGGCTCCGCGGGGGCCAGCATCTGTGTTCTCACCACGCAAGTTTGAGTCAGGTTACGTTTGCTGTGTCACGTTTGGCTAGGCTAGGGTAGGATAGCTTTGATATTTGTGCTGTGCGCTGCTATTCGGTCGATCTCTGCGCTCTACATTAGTCCAGTACGCTGTGCTTAGTTCTGGTTAGCCCAGAATTAGTGGTCCCGTCTCGTATGGTTCGTTTGCGTTGGATCAGGCGTGGTTTGACAATGCCATTAACTTCTGTGCTACACACTGGTATTCCGTGGTCTTCTGCTATCTACTCTGCTCTAGTATGTTCAGCTTGGTTATGGGGAGGACAGATGCAGCGGTCCCCTCTCGTTTGGATAGTCTACGTTAGTTTAAGTAAGGTAAGGATATCTTTGACTTTTGCGCCTTTCACTACAATGCGGCTGCTTTCTTCGCGGTAGATTGCTCCAATACTACCTTCTTTACTTTGGGGAGGTCAGCAATGGCGGTCTAGGCACGTTAGGTTGGGTTATGTTATGTCTGGTAACGTTACGTTTGCCTAGGTTAGGGCAGGGTTGCTTTGACTCTTGTGCGATACACAGCTAACCGGTGGATTTCTGCGCTCCGCTGTGCTCCAATATTTTCTGCTGGGCCCTGTGGATGCCAGCAATAGTGGTATAGGCACGTTGGCTTGCGTTATGATACGTTTGTCTAGGTAAGGTTGTGACCCTGTGGATGCCAGCAATAGTGGTATAGGCACGTTGGCTTGCGTTATGATACGTTCGTCTAGGTAAGGTTGTGCTAGGTTCGGTATAGTTAGCTGCGGCTTTCGTGCTATACACTGATACCCGGCGGGTTTCTGCACCCTACTGTTCTCTACTGTATTAAGCTTTGCCCTGTGGTCACCAACAACAGTGGTCTCGGCACGTCGGGTTGAGTTATGTT
>NW_016932050.1:0-526 GCF_001483705.2 Eufriesea mexicana
AACTTTCTTGCGTAAATAAGGCGGAGAGATTCTATTGGCGTGCTATTGCCATTGCAATGCTATTGAATCTTACTGGAAAATTCAATTTTATTGACATTTTCGACTAATATCGAGGAAAGCCAACTTCCTTGCATAAGTAAGGAGGAAAGATACTTTTGGTCTGCCATAGCCATTGCGATGCTGCAGAATCGGGCTGGAAAGTCCAATTTTATTGATATTTTCGACTAATAACGTGCTGAGTTGACATTCTTGCAAAGACAAGGAGGAAAGAATCTATTGGCGTGCTATAGGCATTGCAATGCTATAGAATCTTCCTGGAAAATTCAATTTTATTGACATATTCTGCTAATATCGTGGTGAGCAATCGTGGTGAGCTAACTTTCTGGCATATATAAGGAGGGAAGATTATATTTTCAAGCTGTAACCATTGCAATGCAATAGAATCTTGCTGGAAAATTCAATATAACTGACATTTTCGACTAATATCGTGGTGAGTCAACTTCCTCGCATAAGTAAGGAGGGAAGA
>NW_016932051.1:0-1539 GCF_001483705.2 Eufriesea mexicana
TGGGTTAGGTAAGGCCGGGTTGAAGGGACAGCTTCAACTTTTGCGCTATACAGTGCTATTCGGCAGACCTCTGCGCTCTACTGTGCCCTAATATATTCTTCTTGCCCCTGGGGCGACCAGCATTAATGATCGTGCCACGCTTGGATGAGTTATGTTCTTGTTCGCTTTTGTTAAATTAGGATGTGTCTGATAGAGATGGCTTTGACCTTTCTGATATACACTGCTATTCTATTGATTTCTGCATTCTAATGACCACTAACGTGTCTGCTTGGCTCTGGGGTATCCAGTAATAGTTGTCTCGGCACGTTGGTTGGAGATAGATTACGTTTGGTTAGGTTAGGATAGCTTTGACTTTTGTGATATAAATTGCTATTCGGTGGCTTCCTGCGCTCTACTGTGCTCTAGTATTTTCTGCTTATCTCTCGGGAGACCAGTAACAGTGTTCTAGACACGTCTTTGTAGTCAGCTCTAACATGTCCCGCTCTGTTCTGGGGAGGCCAGCAATATTGGTCTTTGTCGCTTTATGTTGTGTTGCACTACGTTTCAGTAGGTTTCGTTAGGTCAGCTTAGGTCAGGGTATGTTTGACTTTTGTGCTGTACACTGCAGTGCGGTGGATTCCTGCGCTCTGCTGTGCTCTAGTATATTCTGCTTGGATCTGAGGAGGCCAGAAATAGTGGTCCCGGCACATTAGGTTGAGTTCTTCTACGTTTGCTTATGTCACGTTTGGTCAAGCTAGGATAGAACAGATTAGACTTTTGTGCCTCTCACTGCTATTCTGAGGAGAATTACGTTGAGAAATGCTTCATTTGGTCAGGTTATGTTTGCCTATGTTAGGGGTGGATATTTATGACTTTTGTTATGTACACCGCGATTCTATGGGATTCTGCGTTATACTTTCCAGTAATGTGTTCTTCTTGGCTCTGGGGAGGCCAGCAATAGTGGTCGCGGCATGTTAGTTTGAGCTATGTCAAGATTGTTTATGAGAGCATAGTGTAGTATTGACTACACCGCTATAGTCTGCATTTAGTTGGAGTTTTGCGGGCTGCAGTCCTCTAATATTTTGAGCTTGGATCTGGGAATGCCATCAACTGTTGGTCTCGGCACGTTATGTTGGGTCTGGCTACGTTCGGTTATGTTGGGTTAGGACAAGTTTGGTTAGGATAGCTTTAACTTTTGTGCTGTACACAGCTATTCGGTGAACTCCTTGGTCCTACTGTGCTCTAGTGTCTCCTGCTTCGCACTGGAGGTGGGAGCAGCAATAGCTTTCTCGGAAAGTTATGTTGTGTTGGGCCATGTTCAGCTATGCTCGGATCGTTTGGGTTAGGTCTGGGTAGCTTCGACTTCTCTGATATACACTGCGATTCGATGGATCTCTGCGTTCTACTCTCCACTAGTGTGCTCTGCTTGGTTTTTGGGCGGCCAGTAATAGCGGCCTCCTCACGTTAGTTTGAGTTAAGCCATGCTTGGTTATGTTCTGTTGGTTGGGGTTGCCGCGACATCTCTGATATACCCTGAGATTCTATGGATTTCTGCGTTCT
>NW_016932052.1:0-734 GCF_001483705.2 Eufriesea mexicana
GAAGGCGGTAGGCGATCTCTTTACCAAGCTATAGCAGATTATAGATTTTGAAAAGACCTATTCCCTGACATATAGATGGCTGTACTTGAGATTGGAATGGAGGCGTTATTCGTTCTATTCACCGAACTACAGCAGGATATAGAATTTGACTGGAGTCTCGGGCAAGTAGATGGCTGTACTTGCCATTGGATTGATGGCGTTAGGCGATGTATTCACCAAGCTATAGCAGCTTATAGATCTTGAATAGGCCTATTTTCTGCCAAGTAGATGTCTGTACTTGCCATTGGATTGAAGGCGGTAGGAGATCTCTCTACCAAGCTATAGCAGATTATAGATTTTGAATAGACCTATTCTCTGACATGTAGATGGCTGTACTTGCGATTGGATTGGAGGCGTTATTCGTTCTACTCACCGAACTACAGCAGGTTATAGTATTTGACTAGACCTATTTTCTTGCAAGTAGAAGTGTGTACTCGCCATTGGATTGAAGTCGTTGGGCGACGTATTCACTAAGCTATAACAGATTAGAGATTTTGAGTAGACCTATTCTCTGGCAAGTAGACGGCTGTACTTGCGAATGGATTGGAGGCGTTATTCGTTCTATTCACCGAACTACAGCAGGTTATAGACTTTTACTAGACGTATTTTCTGGCAAGTAGATGTCTGTACTAGCCATTGGATTGAAGGCGCTGGGCGACGTATTCACTAAGCTATAACAGATTATAGATTTTGAG
>NW_016932053.1:0-234 GCF_001483705.2 Eufriesea mexicana
TTTCTGAGCCCCACATTGCTCAGCTATACTCCGCTCGGCGTCGGAGATGAGGGCAATGGCGGTAGCGGGACGTTAGTTTCAGTTAGGTTACGTTGTGTTATGTTAGGTAGGGCTTAGTGTGATTAGGACATCATTGACTTTCGTGCCATGCACTGTTATTCGGTGGATTTGCGTGATCTACTGTGCTCTACCACGTTCTCCGTGGCTCTGGGGAGTCCGGCAGCAGTGGTCTCA
>NW_016932054.1:0-503 GCF_001483705.2 Eufriesea mexicana
ATTTTGAATAGACCTATTCTCTGGCAAGTAGATGGCTGCACTTGCCATAGGATTGAAGGCGATCGGCGTTCTATTCACCAAGATATAACAGATTATAAATTTTGAATAGACCTATTCTCTGGCATGTAGATGGGTGTACTTGCCATTGGATTGAAGGCGCTAGACAATCTATTCACCATGCTATAACAGGTTATAGATTTTGAATTGACCTATTCTCTGGCATGTAGATGGGTGTACTTGCCATTGGATTGAAGGCGCTAGACAATCTATTCACCATGCTATAACAGGTTATAGATTTTGAATTGACCTATTCTCTGGCATGTAGATGGGTGTACTTGCCATTGGATTGATGGCGTTAGGCGATCTAATCACCAAGCTATGACAGCATACACATTTTGAATAGACATATTCTCTGGCAAGTAGATGGCTGTACATGGCATTGGGTTGAAGGCGTTAGGCGATCTATTCACCAAGCTATAACAGATTATAGATTTTGCATTGAC
>NW_016932055.1:0-596 GCF_001483705.2 Eufriesea mexicana
GGATTGGTTGGGTTTGGTTATGTTAGGTTAGATTAAGCTAGGTTAGCTAGGTTTGGTTAGGTCTTGTTAGGTTAGGTTTCGTTATGTAAGGTTAGTAAAAGTTTGGGTAGGTTGGACTTGGTTATGTTAGGTTTGCTAAATCTTGGGTAGTTTTGGCTAGGATAGGTTTTCAAAGTTAGGATAGGTTAGCTTAGGTTAGGTTAGGTTAGTTTAAGTCAGATTCGGTCAGGCCTCATCAGGTCCGGTCAGGCATGACCATGTCCAGTCAGGACAGGTCAGGTGAGTTAGTTCATGTCAGGGCAGGTCAGGTCCGGTCAGGACAGGTCAGGTCACTTCAGGTCAGTTCAGGTCAGGTCAGTTCAGGTCTGGTCAATTCTGGTCAGGTCATGCCAGTGAAGTTCACGACAGGTCATGTCAGGGCAGGCCATGTCTGGTCTGGCCAGCCCAGGACATGCCAGGGAATGACGGGTCAGTTCCGGTCACGTCATGTCAGGTCGGGCCATTCCAGGTCGGGCAAGGTGAGGTCATGTCAGGTCAGGGCATGTGAGGTCAGGTCAGGTCAGTTCAGCTTATGTCAGGTCCGTCAGGTCAGGTCA
>NW_016932056.1:0-221 GCF_001483705.2 Eufriesea mexicana
TTGGTGAATAGATCGCATAACGCCTTGAATCCAATGGCAAGTAGAGCCACATACTTGCCAGAGAATTGGGCTATTCGTAATATATAACCTGCTGTAGCATGGTGAATAGATCGCCTAACGCATTCAATCCAGTGATAAGTACAGCCATCTTCTTGCCAGAGAAGAGGTTTATTGTAAATCTGTAGTCTGTTATAGCTTGGTGAATAGATATCCTAACGCCT
>NW_016932056.1:453-1079 GCF_001483705.2 Eufriesea mexicana
CTTGCCAGAGCATAGGTCTATCCAAAATCTATAACCTGTTACAGCTTGGTGAATAGAACGCATTCCGCCTCCAAATAAATGGCAAGTACAGCCATCTACTTGCCAAAGGATAGGTTTATTCAAAATAGATAATCTGTAATAGCTTCGTGAATAGTTCGCCTAACGCCTTCCATGCAATAGCAAGTACAGCCATCTAGTTGCCAGGGAATGGGTCTGATAAAATCTATAACCTGATATAGCTTGTTGAATATATCGCCGAACGCCTTCAGCCAAATGGCAAGTACTTCTATCTTCTTGCCAGAGAATAGGTCTATTCAAAATCTATAATCTGTTATTGGTTGGTGAATAGATCGCATAACGTCTTCAATCCAATGGCAAGTACAGCCTTCTACATGCCAGAGAATAGGTCTATTCAAAATGTATAACCAGTTATAACTTGGTGAATACATCGCCTAAAGCCTTCAGTCCAATGGCAAGTATAGCCATCTACTTACCCGAGAATAGGTCTATTCAAAATCTATAACAAGTTAGAGCTTGGTGAATAGACCGCCTAAGGCCTTCAACCAAATGGCAAGTACTGCCATCTACTTGCCAGAGGATTGGTCTATTCAAAATCTGTAATCTGC
>NW_016932057.1:0-863 GCF_001483705.2 Eufriesea mexicana
AATGGCTATAGCACGTGAATAGAATCTTTCCTCCTTATTTATGCATGATAGTCAGCTCACCACGATATCAGTAGAAAATGTCAATAGAATTGATCTGTTCCTGGCAGATTCTATAGCATTGCAATGGCTATAGCACTGCAATAGAATCCCTCCACCTTTTCTAACCAAGAAAGATAACTCATCACGATATTAGTCGAAAATGTCAATATAATTGAATTTTCCTGCCGGATCCTATAGCTCTGCAATGGCTATAGCACGTCAATAGAATCTTTACTCCTTATTTATGGATGAAAGTTAGCCCACCACGGTATTAGTAGAAAATGTCAATAGAATTGATCTGTTCCTGGCAGATTCTATAGCATTGCAATGGCTATAGCACTGCAATAGAATCCCTCCTCCTTATCTAACCAAGAAAGATAACTCATCACGATATTAGTCGAAAATGTCAATAGAATTGAATTTTCCTGCCGGATTCTATAGCTCTGCAATGTCTATCGCACGCCAATAGAATCATTCCTCCTTATTTATGCAAGAAAATTAGCTCACGACGATATTAGTCGAAAATGTCAATAAAACTGAATTTTCCAGCCAGATTCTAGGACATTGCAATGGCTATAGCACTCCAATAGAATACTTACCCCTTATCTAAGCAAGAAAGTTAGCTCATCACGATATTAGTCGAAAACGTCAATAAAATGGCATTTTCCAGCCGGATTCTATCGCTATGCAACGGCTATAGCACGTCAATAGAATCGTTCCTCCTTATTTATGCATGAAAGTTAGCTCACCACGATATTAGTAGAAAATGTCAATAGAATTAATTTATTCCAGGCAGATTCTATAGCAATGCAATGGCTATAGCA
>NW_016932057.1:3426-3926 GCF_001483705.2 Eufriesea mexicana
GCACACCAATAGTATCTTTCCTCCTTATTTATGCAAGAGAGTTAGCTCTCCACGATATTATACGAAAATGACTATAAAATTGAATATTGCATAGAGATTCTAAAGCCTTGCATTGGCTACAGCACGCCAATGGAATATTTCCTCCTTATTTAAACAAGACAGCTAGCTCACCACGTATTAGTCGAAAACGTCAATAAAATTGAGTTTTCCAGGCAGATTCTAGAGCATTGCCATGGCTATGCTAGGCCAATAGTATCTTTCCCCCTCATTTATGCAAGAAAGTTAGCTCACAAGGATATTAGTCGAAAATGTCAATGAAATTGAGTTTTCCAGCCGAATTCTATAGCTCTGCAATGGCTATAGCACGTCAATAGAATCTTCCAACCTTATTTATGCACGAAAGCTAGCGCACCACGATATTGGTCGAAAATGTAAACAAAATTGAATTTTCCAGGCAGATTCTAGAGCATTGCCATGGCTATGGTACGCCAGTAGAACGT
>NW_016932058.1:0-3304 GCF_001483705.2 Eufriesea mexicana
CTAACGCGCCGCTACTACTATTGCTGGCCTCCCCAGAGCCAAGAAGAAAATACCAGGGCACAGTAGAGCGCAGAAGTCCACCGTAAATCGGTGTATAGGACAAAAGTCAGAGCTATGCTCGCATTACCTAACCAAACGTAACACAAGCAGATGTAACGTAACACAACCTGACACGCCACGACCGCTGCTGCTGGGCCCACGAGAGCTAAGCAGATTATGGCAGGGCAGTGTAGAACGCTGTAATCGTACGGGCAGCAGTATATGGCGCAAAGGTCGAAGCCGTCCGTACCAAACGTAGCCAAACCTAACCTAACCAAGCGTAATGCATCTCAACCTAACGTGCCGCGAAGCAGATTAAAGTAGAACACACTAGAGGGCAGGGATCCACCGAATAACTATTGCAAAAAACGCAATGCTATCCTAACGTAACAGAACGTAACCTAACCTAACCGAACGTAATATACCTCAACCTAACTTGCGGGGACCACTACTGCTGGCCACCCGATAGTCGAGCAGAGTATAGTAGAGCAATGTACAGCCCAGACATCCACCGAATTGCAGTGTATAACACAAAAGTAGAGCTACCAAGTCCTAACAGCCAAACGTGGCATAACCGAACGCAGCATAACTCAGACTTACGTGCCGAGAACAATACTGCTTGCATCCCCATAGCAAAGCGGAATATACTAGAGCACAGCCGAGCGCAGAATTCCACCGAATAGCAGATTGTAGCACATAAGTCAAAGCCATGTTAGCCAAACTTAACCAAACCTAACAAAGTAAAACGTGCCCTACCTGAATCGAACGTACCTCGACCACTATTGCTGGCCCCTGCTGGGACAAGTAGATGCAAGTCGCGCAGTGCACAGGGCAGATACCGACCGATTATCAGTGCATACCACAAAGGTCAAAGACATCCAAACCAAGCGTAACCTAACCTAACCTAACCAAGCGGAACCTACCTAAGCCAAGCGTGCCACTACCACAATTTCTGTCCTCCACAGGGACAATCAGATGCTGGTAGAGCAATGTAGTGCACAGATATAGATCGAAAAGCAGCGTATACTACAAAAGTCAAAGCTACACCAACCAAACCTATCCAAACATAGCCAAGCCAAGCGTAATCTAACTTTACTTTGCTAGCCGAGACCGCAATTGCTGGACTCCTCATAGCCAAGCAGAACTTTCCAGAGCACAGTAGATCGCAGAGATTCAACGTAGAGCATTGTATAGCACAAAAGTCAAAGCTATACTCACCTATCCTAAATAACCGTGTCGTCGCCGAACGTAGCATAGCACAGCCGCTCTTGCCGTGACCACTATTGCGGGCCTCTCCAGAGCCAAGCAGGACATATAAGAGAAGAGTAGAGCGCAGAAATCCACCGAATAGGAGTCTATAGCACAAAAATCAAAGCTACCCTATCCAAACCAAACCAAGCCATAACAAGCTAAGGTAGCATAACTCAACCAAACGTGCTACGGTCACTATTGCTAGCCTCCGCAGAGACAAACGGATGATAATGGAGCAACGCAGAGCGCTGGTATCAAACGAATGGCGGTGTATAGCACAAACGTCAAAGCAATTCAGAAAAACCTGACCAAACCTGACCTAACCTAACGTAACATAGCACAACCTAACGTACCTATGCCACTATTGCTGACCAACAAAGCAGAACAGATTAGAGCAATGTGGACCGCAGAAATCCATCGAATAGCAGCGTATAATGCAAAAGTAAAAGCTATACTATCCTAACATGTCGGAACGTAGCAATAGCAGACGTAACGTAACCCATGCTGACGCTCTACGAACGCTATTGATGGCTTCACGAGCGCTGAGCGGAGTTTAGCAAAGCAAAGGAGAACGCATAAATCGACCGTATACCAGTGTGAAGCACAAAAGTCAAAGCCGCCCTAGCAAGGCCTAGAAAAACCTAACCTAACAAAGCGTATCACAGATATTCCAAACGTGCCGGGAGCACTATTCCTGTCTTCCACAGGGACAGGCGGGGTACGTTAGCGCACAGTGGTGCGCACATGTTCGTAGAATAGCAGTGTGTAGCGCAATAGTCGAAGTCATCTTAACCTAACACAACGAAACCAAACCTAACCAAACGTAACCTAGCAAAACCTACGAGCGGCGACCACTACTGCTGGACACCGAGAGTCTAACAGATTACAGTACAGCATTGTAGAGCGCAGAGATCCACCGAGTAACAGTGAATAGCACATTAGTCAAAGCTATCCTAACCAAACCCAACCAAAACTAATATGACCAGATGCAACCTATCGAAATCTAACTAACCGATAGCACTACTGCTGGCCTCACTGTAGCCAAGCGGAATATACCAGGGCACAGTAGAGCGTAGAATCCCACCGAATAGCAGTGTATAGCACAAAGGTCAAAGCCATCTTAGCCAAGCATAACCTACCCCAACTTAGCCAAGAGTAACGTAATTCAACCCAGCGTGCCACCGTCGCTATTGCTGGCCTCCAAGAACGAAGTAGAACACAATAGAGCGTAGTACAGCGCAGAAATCAACCGTATAGCGGTGTACAGCACAAAAGTAAAAGATGCCCTATCCTATCCTGAACAAAGGTAACGTAACCAAACGTATCATATGCCATCCAGTCGTGTCGAGACCACGATTGCTGATCTCCCCAGGTCCAAGCAGAATATACAAGAGCACAGTCGTTTAAAGTAATCCATCGCATTGCAGCGTAAAGCAAAAGAGTGGAAGATGTCGTAACCAAAATTGTCATAACATAGCCTAACCGAACGCAGAATAACTAAACGTAATGTGCCTCGACCACATTTGCTGGCCTCCCGGAGTCGAGCAGAGAATAGTGGAGCAATGTAGAGCACAGGTATCGATCGAAGAGCCGTGCATAGCACAAAAGTGCAAGCTACTCTATCCTAACATGACCAAATGGAACGTAACCAAACGTAATATAACTCATTCTGACTTACCGAAACAACTATTACTAGCCCCTTCAGAGCCGAGCAGAATGTACTAGAGCACAGTAGGTAGCAGAAATTACCACCAATTAACAGTGTACAGCACAAAAGCCAATGATATACTAGCCTAACCTGGCCTAACCTAGCCTTGCAGGACGTAGAATTACTAAACGAAGCGGGCAAGCGAAGCGGGCAGAGACTTCTATTTCTGGCATACCCAGAGCCAAGCGGATGCTAGTAGTGAGATGCAGAGCGCAGGTATCGATCTAATAGCACTGTAGGGCGCAAAAGCCAAAGCTATCCTTACCAAACCTGTCCAAACCTGACCAAGCCGAAAGTGACATGTCT
>NW_016932059.1:0-1261 GCF_001483705.2 Eufriesea mexicana
ACCCGACCGGACTGACCAGACCTGACCAGACATGACATGACATGACCTGACCTGACCTGACCTGACCCGGCCGGACTGACCAGACCTGACCAGACATGAAATGACATAACCTGACCTGACCTGACCTGACCTGGCATAACCTGACCTGACCTGACCAGACCTGACCGGACTGACCTGACCTGGCCTGACCTGAACTCTCCTGACGTGACCTGACCAGACATGACATGACATGACCTGACCTGACCTGGCCTGGCCTGACCTCTCCTGACGTGACCTGACCAGACATGACCAGACATGACTTGACATGACCTGATCTAACCTGACCTGACCTGGCCTGGCCTGACCTCTCCTGACGTGACCTGACCAGACATGACCAGACATGACTTGACATGACCTGATCTAACCTGACCTGACCTGGCCTGGCCTGACCTGACCTGATCTGACCTGTCCTGACTTTACCTGGCCTTACCTGACCTGACCCGTCCTGACTGACCTAACCTGACCTGACCAGGCCTGACCTGACCTGATCTGACCTGTCCTGGCTTGACATGACCTGATCTAACCTGACCTGACATTGTCTGACCTGGCCTGACCTGAACTGACCTGAACTGACATCATCTGACCTGACCTGACCTGACATGACCTGGGCTGACCTGACCTGACCTGACCTGACTTGACCTGACCTGACCAGACCTGACCTGACCTGACCAGCCCCGACCTTGCCTGGCCTGACCTGACCTGATGTGACCTGACATGACATGATCTGATCTGAAGTGAACTGACCTGAACTGACCTGACCTGACCAGACATGATCTGGCCTGGCCTGACCTTTCCGGACCTGACATGACCTGACATGGCCTGACCTGAACTGACCTAACCTGACCTGACCTGACCTGGGCTGACCTTACCTGACTGATCTGACCTGACCTGACCTGATCATATATGATCTGGCCAGACATGGCCTGACCTGAACTGACCTGAACTGACAGCATCTGACCTGACCTGACCTGACCTGTCCTGACTTTATCCGGCCCTACCTGACCTGACCCGTCCTGACTGACCTAACCTGACCTGACCAGGCCTGACCTGACCTGACCTGACCTTATCTGACCTGTCCTGACTTGACATGACCTGATCTAACCTGACCTGACCTTGTCTGACCTGGCCTGACCTGAACTGGCCTGAACTGACATCATCAGACCTGACCAGACCTGACATGACCCGGGCTGACCTGACCTGACCTGACCTGACCATCCCCGAC
>NW_016932060.1:0-487 GCF_001483705.2 Eufriesea mexicana
TTATTTATGCAAGAAAGTTAGCTCACCATAATATTAGTCGAAAATGACAATAGAATTGGACTTTCCAGGCAAATTATATAGCATTGCAATGGCTATAGCGCGCCAATAGAATGTTTCCAGCTTATTTATGCAAGAAAGTCAGCACGGCACTATATTAGAGGGAAATGTCAATACAATTGAATTTTCCATTCAGATTCTACAGCATTGTAATGGCTATAGCACGCCAATAGTATCTTTCCTACTTATTTGTGCAAGCTATTCAGCTCGCCACGATATTTGACGATAATATCTATAAAGTTGAATTTTCATAATGGCTATAGCACGCCAATAGTATCTTTCCTACTTATTTGTGCAAGCTATTTAGCTCGCCACGATATTTGACGATAATATCTATAAAGTTGAATTTTCCATCCAGGTTCTGCATCATTGCAATGCCTAGAGCACGCCAATAGTATCTTTCCTCCTTATTTATGCAAGAAAGCTGGCT
>NW_016932061.1:0-476 GCF_001483705.2 Eufriesea mexicana
AATTCGGAGCTACCCTAACCAAACTTAACCTAACCTAACCTAACCGAACGTAAAATAACTCAACCTGACATGCCGCGACCACTATTGTTCGCCACCCCAGTCTCGAGCAGAGAATATAAGAGCAATGTGGAGCGAAGAAATCCACCCTATAATAGCGTATAGCGCGAAAGTCGAAGCTATCCTGCCCAGACTGAACCCAACCTAACCTAACCGAACGTAACCTATCTCAACCTGACGTGTCACGAACACTATTGCTCGCATCCCCATAGTAGAGCAGACAATAGTAGAGCAACAGAGAGCGCAGAAATCCATCGAATAGCAGTGTAAAGGACAAAAGTCGAAGATAACCCTTCCTAAACTGTCCTAACGTAGCCTAGCCACACGTAGCACAACTCAACATCACGTGCCGCGAACAATGGTGCTGGCATCCTCGGAGGAAGGCAGACTATAGCAGGACACTGTAGATCACGGAAATC
>NW_016932062.1:0-702 GCF_001483705.2 Eufriesea mexicana
ACAGCCTAAGGTGTCGGGACAGCGATATTTGTTCCCCACAGAGCCAAGCAGGTTGTGCTAGAACTCAGTAAATCGCAGAAACCCACCGAGCAGCAGCATACAGCAAAAACATAATGCTATCCTAACCAATCTAAGCACAACCCAACCTAACCCATCGCAAACTGACTCAACATGACGTGTCGGGATAATTATTGCTGGCCTTCCCAGAGACAAGCTGAAAATATTAGAGCAATGTAGGGCACAGGAATCCACCTAGTAACAGGCTATACCACTAAAGTCAAATCTATCCTTTCCCTTCCTAACCAAACGTAAAATAACCAAACGTAACATAGCACAAACTGACGTGCCACGACCACCATTGCTGGCCTCCCCAGAGCCAGGCAGAACACACTAATGGAGAGTATATAACATTAATCCATAGAATCGCAGCTTATATCTGAATGGCCAGAGCCACCAAAACCTAACCCAGACCAAAGCAACATACACAAACATAGAATAACTGGACCTAACTTGCGAGTTATAGAAGCCCTCCACAGAGCCTAGCAGGACGCACTAGAGCGCAGTAAATTGCTGAAATCCACCAAACTTCAGTGTACAACACAAAAGTTTAACATATCCCAACCAAACTTAGCCTAACCGAACCTAACCGAATGTGACATGACTAAGCATAACGCGCTGAGACCTCTATTACTGGCTTTCCCG
>NW_016932063.1:0-225 GCF_001483705.2 Eufriesea mexicana
CAGGCCTGACCTTACCTTACCTTATCTGACCTGGCCTGACCTGACATGACCTGATCTAACTTGACCTGGCCTTGCCTGACCTTGCCTGACCTTGCCTGACATGAACTGATCTGAACTGACATCATCTGACCTGGCCAGACCTGACATGACCTGGGCTGAACGGACCTGACCTGACCTGACTTGACCTGACCTGATCAGACCTGACCTGACCTGACCATCCCGGAC
>NW_016932064.1:0-472 GCF_001483705.2 Eufriesea mexicana
GATATTATTCGAAAATATCAATAAAATTGAATTTTCCAGACAGATTCTATAGCATTGCAATGGGAATAGCTCGCCAATAGAATGTTTCGTTCATATTCACAAAAGAAAGTTAGCGCACCATGATATTAGTCGCAAATATCAATGAAATTGAATTTTCAACCCAAATTCTATAGCACTGAAATGGCTATAGCGTGCCATAAGAATCTTTCCTCCTTATTTATCGAAGAAAGTTAGCTCACCACGTTATATGTCGAAAATGTCAATAAAATTGTATATTCCAGCCAGATTCTATAGCATTGCAATGGATATAGCACGCCAATAGAATCTTTCCTCCTTAGTTATCGAAGAAAGTTAGCTCACCACGTTATATGTCGAAAATGTCAATAAAATTGTATATTCCAGCCAGATTCTATAGCATTGCAATGGATATAGCACGCCAATAGAATCCTTCCACCTTATTTATGCAAGAAAG
>NW_016932064.1:558-2671 GCF_001483705.2 Eufriesea mexicana
GCACGCCAATAGAATCTTTCCTCCTTATTTATCGAAGAAAGTTAGCACACCACGATGTTAGTCGAAAATGTAAATAAAATTGAATTTTCCGGCCAGATTCCGTAGCACTGCAATGCCTATAGCGTGCCAATGGAATCTTACCTTCTTATTTATGCAAGGATGTCAGCTCACCACGATATTAGTCGAATATGTCAATAAAATTGAATTCTCCTCCAAGATACTATAGAATTGCAATGGCTGTAGCAGGCCAATAGCATCTTTCCTCCTAATATATGCAAGAAGGTTATCTCACCACGATATTAGTCGAAAATGTCGATAAAATTTAATTTTCGACCCAGATTCTATAGCATTGCATTGGCTATTGCACGCTAAGAGAATCCTTCCCCATTATTTATGCAAGTAAGTAAGCTCACCACGGCATCAGTCGAAAATGTCAATAAAATTGAATTATAGAGGCAGACTCTATAGCATTGCAATGGCCATAGCACGCCAATAGCATCTTTCCTCCTCATTTATCCATGATAGGTAGCTAACCACGATACTGCCGAAATTGTCAATTAAATTGTATTTGCCTGCCAGATTCTATAGCATCGCAATGGCTATAGCACGCCAATAGAATCTTTACTCCTTGTTTATGCAAGAAACTTAGCTCGCCACTATATTAGACGAAAATATCAATATAATAGAATTTTCCAGACAGATTCTATAGCATTGCAATGGCTATAGCTCGCCAATAGAATGTTTCGTTCTTATTCACAAAAGAAAGTTAGCTCACCCCGATATTAGTCGCAAATATCAATAAAATTGAATTTCCATGCCAAATACTATAGCACTGAAATGGCTATAGCGTGTCATAAGAACCCTTCCTCCTTATTAAGGTAAGGATGTCAGCTCAACACAATATTAGTCGAAAATGTCAATTATGTTGAATTCTCCATCAAGATACTATAGAATTGCAATGGCTATAGCTGGCCAATGGAATCTCTCCTCCTTATTTATGCAAGAAAGTTACCACACTACGATATTATTCGAAAGTGCCAATAAAATTGAATTTTTCAGACAGATTCTGTAGCATTGCAATGGCTATAGCTGGCCAATGGAATCTCTCCTCCTTATTTATGCAAGAAAGTTACCACACTACGATATTATTCGAAAGTGCCAATAAAATTGAATTTTTCAGACAGATTCTGTAGCATTGCAATGGCTATAGCACGCCAATAAGATCCTTCCTCCTTGTTTATCCAGGAAAGATAGCTCTGAACGATATTATTCGAAAATGTTAATAAAATTGTATTATCCAGACAGATTCTATAGCATTGCAATATCTATAGGGTGCCAATAGAATCTTTCCTACTTATTTATGCAAGGAAGTAAGCTCACGAAGGTATTAGTCGAAAATGTCAGTGAAATTGAATTTTCGAAGCAGATTCTAAAGTATTGCAATGGCTATAGCTGGCCAATGGAATCTCTCCTCCTTATTTATGCAAGAAATGTACCGCACAACGATATTAGTCGAAAATGTCAATAAAATTGAATTTTCGAAGAAGATTCTATAGAATTGCAATGGCTACAGCACGCCAATAGAATCTTACCTCCTTATATATTCAAGAAAGTTAGCCCACCACGATATTAGTCGAAAATGACAATGAAATGGAATTTTCGAAGCAGATTGTATAGCATTGCAATTGCTATAGCAGGCCAATAGATTCCTTCCTCCTTATTTATGCAAGAAAGGAAGTTCCTCACGATATTGACCGAAAATGTCAATAAAATTGTATTCTCCAGCCAGATTCTATAGCACCGCATTGGCTATAGCACGCCAATAGAATCTTTCCTCCTTATTTATCCAAGAAAGAAAGCTAACCACGATATTAGTCGAAAATGTTAATAAAATAGAATTTTCGAGCCAGATTCTATAGCACTGCAATAGCTAAAGCACGCCAATACAATCTTTCCTCCTTATTTAAGCAAGAAAGTTAGCACACCCCGATATTAGTCGAAAATGTCAATGAAGTATGATTTTCGACCCAGATTCTATAGCATTGCAATAGCTATAGCTGGCCAATAGAATCTTTCCTCCTTATTTATCCATGATAGGTAGCTCAGCACGATA
>NW_016932065.1:0-512 GCF_001483705.2 Eufriesea mexicana
CGTAGATTCGTGCGATTTGAGCAAGCATGGTCCGTTTGCTTATCTCGTGGCCTACGTCGATCGAATAGATGATGGTGTCGGTGTTTGAGTTCCAATCCAGATCGAGAGTTTTGAACGTTGAGTCTTGCTCGGATAGGTTTATCTTGATAGCCCCCTCGGATAGTCCCCTTAATACAGATTCATTATTGGATGCCCATTGTCTGATGCGTAGCTCACCGACCAAAAATGCGTAAGTTCCTCCCTCAGTCGGATGGCTTCTTGTTTTGTCGGAGTACCCGTGATTAGATCGTTTAGGAATCCTTCCTTGGCGAGAGTCGCGTGTTATTATATAGCCGCTCGACGGCGTCGAGGGGAGAGTCGAGGAACCTTGGTTTTTTGGGCAATAGGCCGGTGAGTTCGTTGTCCTGAGGTAGGTGACTCGAGTCATGGCCTTTTGATAAACAGCTAATGTGTCGAAGAAAAAAATTTGCAGTCACTGTTTCGTTTGTTGTCGTTTCTTTCTGTTGCTGGTT
>NW_016932066.1:0-961 GCF_001483705.2 Eufriesea mexicana
ACCACGATATTAGTCGAAAATTTCAATAAAATTGAATTTTCCAGGAAGATTCTATAACATTGCAATGCCTATAGCACGCCAAAAGAATCCTTCGTCCTTAATTATGCGAGAAAGTTAACTCACCACGTTATTAGTCGAAAATGTCAATAAAATTGTTTTTTCTAGGAAGATTCTATAACATTGCAATGCCTATAGCACGCCAAAAGAATCCTTCGTCCTTAATTATGCGAGAAAGTTAACTCACCACGTTATTAGTCGAAAATGTCAATAAAATTGTACATTCCAGCCAGATTCCATAGCACTGCGACGGCTACAGTACACCAATTGTATCTTTCCTCCTTAATTATGCAAGAAAGTTTGCTCACCACGATATTAGTCGAAAATGATAATAGAATTGTCCTTTCCGAACAGATTCCATACCATCGAAATGGCTATAGCACGCCAATTGCATCATTCCTCCCTCCTTATGAAAGAAAGATAGCTCACCGCGATATAAGCCAAAAATGTCAATAAAATTGAATCTTCCATCCAGATACTATAGCATTGCAATGCCTATAGCACGCCCATAGAATCCTCAGTACTTAATTATGCCAGAAAGTTGACTCACCACGATATTATTCGAAAATGTCAATGAAATTGAATTTTCCAGTCAGATTATATAGCATAGCAGTGGCTATTGCTCGCCAACAGAATCTTTCCTCCGTGTTTATGCGAGAAAGATAGCTCACCACGATATTAGTCGAAAATGTCAATAAAATTAAATTTTACAGGTAGATTCTATAGCATTGCAATGCCTATAGCACGCCCATAGAATCCTCAGTACTTAATTATGCCAGAAAGTTGACTCTCCACGATATTATTCGAAAATGTCAATGAAATTGAATTTTCCAGTCAGATTATATAGCATAGCAGTGGCTATTGCTCGCCAACAGAATCTTTCCTCCGTGTTTATGCGAGAAAG
>NW_016932066.1:1077-1649 GCF_001483705.2 Eufriesea mexicana
TTCCCCCTTATTTATGCAAGAAAGCAAGCTCACAACGATATTATTCGAAAATGTCAATAAAATTGATCCTTCCAGCAAGATTCTATAGCATTGCGACGGCTACAGTGCACCAATTGTATCTTTCCTCCTCGTTTATGAAGAAAGTTAGCTCACCACAATATTGGTGGAAAATGTTATTAAGTTCGAATTTTCCAAACACTTTCTATATCATTGCAATGGCAATAGTACGCCAATAGAATCTCTCCTCCTAAGTTCTGCAGGAAAATGAGCTCACCACAATATTAGTCGAAAATGTCAATAAAATTGAATTTTCCAGCCAGATACTGTAGCAATGCAATGGCTACAGCACACCAAAAGGATCTTTCCTCCTTACTTATGCATGGAAGTTATCTCACCACGATATTAGGCGAAGATTTCAATAAAATTGTATTTTCCAGGAAGATTCTATAGCATTGAGATGGTTAGAGCACGCCAATTGCATAATTCCTCCCTCTTTATGAAAGAAAGTAAGCTCACCACAATATAAATCAAAAATGTCAATAAAATTGGATTTTCCAGCCAGACTTTGCAGG
>NW_016932067.1:0-801 GCF_001483705.2 Eufriesea mexicana
CTGGGGATGCAAGTGATAGTGGCTTCGGCGCGTTAGGTTGAGTTAGACTATGCTTGGTTATGCCCCGTCGGTTTGGGCTAGGCTTACGTGGCTTTGACTTTTCTGATGTACACAGCGATTGTATGGCATTCTGCGTTCTACTCTGCACTAACGTGTTCTGCTTGGCTACGCGGGTCCAGAAATAGTGATCGCGGCACGTTAGTTTGATGTAGCCTACGTTCGGTAATGTTACGATTGGTTAGGCTAGGAGAGGATATCTTCGGCCTTAGTGCTATAATCTGCTTTTAGATGGATTTCTGCGCCACACGTTGCTCTAATGCTTTCAGCTTGGCCCTGGAAAGGGCAGCAATAGTACCCTCTGCACGTTATGCTGAGTCAGGCTGCGTTCGGTTATGTTCGGTCAGGCTATGTTTGGTCCGGATGGTATTAACTCTTGTGCTTGTTACTGACGTTCGGTGGATTCCATCGCTCTTCTTTGCTTTAGTGTGTCCTGCTTGGCTCTGGGCAGGGAAGCAATAGCGGCCTCGGCAGATTAAGTTTAGTTAGGCTACGTTTGTGGATGATCATTTGGGTTATGTTAGGCATGGGTAGCTTTTACTGCTCTGATGTACACTGCGATTCTATGGTCTTCTGCGCCCTACACTCCACTAATGTGTTCTGCTTGGCTCTCGGGAGGCCAGCCATAGTGCTCGCGGCACATTAGGTTGAGTCATGTTACGTTCGGTTATGTTGGGTTAGGTCAAGTTTGGTCTGGATGGCTCTAACATTTGTCCTGTACACTGCCATTCGGTGGATTGCTCC
>NW_016932068.1:0-224 GCF_001483705.2 Eufriesea mexicana
GAGATAGGTTACGTCCGGTTATGCTTCTTTCGGTTCTGTTTGGCTATGATATCTTTGAGTTTTGTGCTATACACTGCTATTGGGTGGGTTTCTGCGGTCTACTGTGATATAATTTGCACTGCTTTGCTCTGGGAGGCAAGTAGCAGTGGTCGCGGCACGTTATATTGAGTTATGGCACGTTTGGTTACGTTAGGTTATGCCAGGTTTGCTGGGATTCCTTCTGT
>NW_016932069.1:0-900 GCF_001483705.2 Eufriesea mexicana
AAGATAAATTTATCCCGTCCTAACCTTGCCAAACCTAACCAAACCAAACGTAATCTGACTCAGTCCAACGTGCCGCGGCCGCTATTGCTGGCCTACCCAGGGGCATGCAGAACATACTAGAGGAGAGTAGGACGCAGAAATCCATAGAAACGCACTGTATAGCAGAAAAATGAAAGATACCCAAGCCCTACCCATGCTAACGTATACTAAACATACGTAAGCTAACACAACGTAACATGACGCGGCAACTATTTCTCGCCTCCCCAGGGTAAAGCAAAGCGTATTAGAGCACAGTGGAGCGGAGATATCCACCGAATAGCAGTGTATAGCACAAAAGTCAAAGATAACCTTTCATAACTTAGCCAAACGTAACCTAACGGAATGCAGCCTGGCTGAAAGGGCTGAATTCAAAGCATAGCAGTGTACAGCACAGAAGTCAAAGCCACACTATCCAAACCTAACCTAACCTGACCTACCAAATCGTTACCTATTTCAACCTATTGTGCCACGACCGACCATTGATGGCCTCCCCAGTGTCGAACGGAGTATAGTAGAGCAACGAACAGCACGGATATCCAGCGATAGGCAGTGAAGAGCACAGAAGTCGGTGCCATCCCTTCCTAACCAAACCAAACATAACTTAACTAAACGTAATCTAACTCAAACTAACGCGCCGCCACCGCTATTGGTAGCTTCCCCAGGGCCATGCAGAACATACTAGAGCACAGTAGAGCGCAGAAATCCAACGCAGAGCAGTGTTTAGCACAGAAATCGAAGCTACCATATCCTAACATGACCAAACGCAACGTAACCATACGTAGCCTAATTACTCTTAATGTACCGAGACCTCTATTGCTGCCCTCCTCGGAGACATGCAAAACATGCCAGAGCACAGTGAAG
>NW_016932070.1:0-499 GCF_001483705.2 Eufriesea mexicana
AATATCCTATTGGCGTGCTATAGCCATTGCAATGCTATAGTATCTGTCTGGAAAATTGAATTTTATTGACATTTTCGGCTAATATTGTGGTGACCTAATTTTCTTGGTTAAATAAGGAAGAAATATCCTATTTGCGCGATATATCCAATGCAATGTTATAGAATCTGCCTGCAAAAATGGATTTTATTGACATTTTCGGCTAATATTGTGGTGACCTGGCTTTGTTGGATATTTAAGGAGGAAAGATACTATTGGCGTAATATAGCCATTGCACTGCTACAGAATCTGGTTGGAAAATTCATTTTTATTGACATATTCGACTAATATCGTGGTGAACGAATTTTCTTGCATAAATAAGGAAGAAATATCCTATTGGCGAGGAAGAAATATCCTATTGGCGTGCTATAGCCGTTTCAGTGCAATAGAACCTGGCCGAAAAATTCAATTTTATTGACATTTTCGACTAATATCGTGGTGAACTAAGTTTCTTGCATAAATA
>NW_016932071.1:0-211 GCF_001483705.2 Eufriesea mexicana
TTTCGACTAATATCGTGGTGAGCTAGCTTTATTGCATAAATGAGGAGGAAAGATTCAATTCACCTGCTATAGCCGTCGCAATGCTATTGAATCATCCTGGAAAATTCAATTTTATTGACATTTTCGACTAACATCGTGGTGAGCAAACTTTCTTGCATATATAAGGAGGAACGTTTCAATTCACGTGCTATAGCCGTCGCAATGCTATTGA
>NW_016932071.1:461-1608 GCF_001483705.2 Eufriesea mexicana
GGCTGGAAAGTTCAATTTTATTGACATTTTCGACTTATATTGTGGTGACTTAGGTTGCTTGCATAAATAAGGAGGAAAGATTCTGTTGGCGTGCTATAGGGATTGCAATGCTGTAGAATCTGGAAGGAAAATTCAATTTTAATGACATTTTCGGCTAATCTCGTGGTGAGATATCTTTCTTGCATAAAGAAGGAGGAATCATACTGTTGGCGTGCTGTAGGCATTACAATGCTACAGAATCTTGCAGGAAAATTCAATTTTATCGATATTTTCGAATAATACGGTGGTGAGCTATCTTCCTTGCCTAGGTACGGAGGAAAGATACTTTTGGCGTACCATATCCATTTCAATGCTGTAGAATCTGGCTCTAAAATTCAATTTTATTGACATTCTCGACTAACATCGCGGTGAGTTAACTTCCATGCGTAAGTAAGTAGGAAAGATCCTCTTGGCGTGCTATAGCCATTGCAATGCTCTGGAATCTGGTTGGAAAATTCAATTCTATTGACATTTTCGACTAACATCGAGTTGAGCATACTTTCTTCCATAAATAAGGAGGAAAGATTCAATTCACTTGCTATAGCCGTCGCAATGCTATAGAATCTGGCTGGAAAGTTCAATTTTATTGACATTTCCCACTAATATCGTGGTGCGATAACTTTCTTGCATACCTAATGAGGAACGATTCTATTGGCGTGCAATGGGCGTTGTATCTTATAGAATCCTCCTGGAAACAAAATTTTATTGAAATTTTCGGCCAATCTCGTGGTGAGCTTACTTTGTTGCATAAATAAGGAGCGTAGATTCTATTGGCGTGCTATTACCGTTGCAACACTATTGAATCCTCCTGGAACATTCAATTTTACTGACATTTTCGACTAATATCGTGGTGAGCTAACTTCATTGCATAAACAAGGAGGGTAGATTCTACTGGCGTGCTATAGCCATTGCATTGCTATAGCATCCAGCTGGAAAATTCAATTTTATTGTCATATCCGAATAATATTGTGGTGAGTTAACTTGCTTGCATAAATAAGGGGGAAGTATTCTGTTGGTGTGCTATAGGCAATGCAATGCCGTAGAATCTGGTAGGAAAGTTCAATTTTATTGACATTTTCGACTAATATCGTGGTGAGCTAACTTCCTT
>NW_016932072.1:0-688 GCF_001483705.2 Eufriesea mexicana
GTCTCGGCGCGATGGTTTGAGATAGACTACGTGTGGCCATGTTGCGTTTGACTATGTCAGGACCGGGTAGCTTTGACTTTTGTGCTATGCACCCCTATTCCTTGAATTTGTGCGCTCTAAATTGCTCTAATATGCTCTGCTTGGCTCCGGGGATGCCAGAATTTTCAGCCTCGGCACTTTATGTTGAGTTAGGCTACGTACGGTTATGTTGGGTTGGGACACGATGTGTTCGGGATTCGTACGGTTATGATGGGTTGGGACACGATGTGTTCGGATATCCTTCACTTTTGTGGTGTGCACTGCAGAGCGGTCAATTACTGAGTTCTACTCTCCACTAATATGTTCTGCTTGGCTCTGTGGTGGGTAGCAACAATGGTCTCGGCACGTTAGGATGAGTCATGTTATGTTTGTCTTGACCAGGTTAGGTTAGGCTTGGTCAGGGTAACTTTGACTTTTGAGCAGTACGCTGCAACTCGGGCGGTATCTGCGACATAAATTGCTCTCCTAGCCTCTGCTTGTCTCTGGCGATGCCAGAAACGGTGGTCGTGGCTCGTTTGATTGTGTTAGGTTGCGTTTGGACAGAATAGGATACGATAGGTCTGACTTTTGCACTGTACACTGCTTCTCGGTATATTTCTGCGCTCCATTGTGCTCTCGTACACTCTGTTTGGCTCTGGGGAGGCCAGTG
>NW_016932073.1:0-285 GCF_001483705.2 Eufriesea mexicana
GAAATTGGAAGAAAATGTTAATAAAATTGCATTTTCCAGCCAGGTACTATAACATTTCAATGGCTATAACACGCCAATGGTATTTTTCCACCTTATATACCCAAGAAAGTTAGCTCAACACGGCATTAGTCGTAAATGTGAATAAAATTGTAAATTCCATCCAGATTCTATAACATTGCAACGGCTATAGCACGCCAATGGAATCTTTCATCCTGATTTATTCAAGAGAGTTATTTCACCACTATATTATTTGAAAATGTCAATAAAATTAAATTTTCCATTCAG
>NW_016932074.1:0-494 GCF_001483705.2 Eufriesea mexicana
CTGCGCCTACATTGCTCTAATATGACCTGCATTGCTCTGGGGATGCCAGCAATAGTAGTCTCGTCACGCCAGGATTGGTTATGTTACGTTTGGTTACCTTAAGTTTGGTTAGGTTAGGGTACTTGAGATTTGACTTTCGTGCTGTACGTTGCTGTTCGGTGTACCTCTGCGTTCGTCAGCGCTCGAGTATGTTCTGCTTGCCTCTTGAGAGGCCAGCAACAGTGGTCACGGTGCGTAAGGTTGAGTTAGGTAGCGTTTGGATAGTTTAGATAAGGTTAAGTTTGGTTAGGAATGTTCTGACGGTCGTAGCATGCACTGCTTATCGAGGGATAACTGCGATATACTCTGTTCTACCATATCCTGCTTTGCGCTGGGGAGGACAGCAATAATGTGCTAGGCACGTGCGGTTGAAGTTTGTTTCGCTTGCTTCTTCTACGTTTGGCTAGGTTAGGACAGGATAGCTTTGACTTATGTGCTATACACAACGATTTGGG
>NW_016932074.1:812-2369 GCF_001483705.2 Eufriesea mexicana
GTTGTCGCTGTGGTGGCTAGCGATAGTGGTCTCGGCACGTTTGGTAGGGCACGTTATGTTTGGCTTGGCTGGGTTAGGTGTGGTTTGGTAAGGATGGCTATGACTTTTGTGTTATACACTGTTATTCGGTGGATTTCTGCACTATGCTGTGCTCTTGTGTTACATGCTTGGCTTTGAGCGGTCAGCAATAATCATCTAGGCACTTCAGATTGAGTTAGGTTACGTTTGGCAGTGTTACGTTTGGTTAGGTTACTCTAGGATTGCTTTTACTTATGCTCTGTACACTGCTATTCGGTGGATTCCTGCGAGATACTGTGATCTAGTGTACCCTGCCTTGCTCTGCGGATTCGTGAAAAGGTGGCAGCTGCGCGTTAGGTCGTGATAGGTTACGTTTGGTTAGGTTAGGTTTGCTTGGGTTAGGTTGGGATGCCTTTGACTTTTGTGATATGCAGGGCCATTCAATGGACTTCTGCCCTCTACTCTCCTCGCATGTTCTGCCTGTCGATGGGGAGGCCCTCAACGGTAGTCTAGGCACGTTAGGCTGGGACAGGTTCCGTGTGGTTACGTTAGGGTACGTCAGGTTTGCTTAGGGTACCTTTGCGTCCAACTGCGTGGGAGGTTCATATTTGCGGACTCCTCCACACAGGCTGCGGCGGTACTCCTGAACAAGGGGCCGTTTCGTTGAGGCGAATGGTCCGACAGTCCGCGAAGACCGCCTGGTTGGCTCGGCTGAGGAAGCTGCATAGCCGGCGGCACCAGCCGATCGGTGCTGTGCTCCCCGTGACAGATGCATGGGCGCGCAGCGGCGGCCGGCATACCTTCCTCCTGACACAGGTGCAAACCGGGCACGGGTGCTTCAGGGAACCTGTGTCCTATCGGGAGGGAACGTGAGACGCGGTGACATCACTGCGGGGAATGGCGGGACACGGCGCAGCACACGCTGGTGGAATGTCCGGCGTGGGCCAGCGAGCGCCATGTCCTGTGTCGCGTGGTGGGTCGGTACATTTCTCTCTCCGTCGTCGCGGCGAAGGTGACGGTGAGCTTAGGATCGTGGCCTTGACCTTCTTCTGCAACGCGGTTATGTTGCAGAAGGAGACCGCGGATAGAGCCCGCGAGCGTATCACGTGCTTCTCGCGCGTAAGTCGGCGGAGGCTGCAAGCGCGACGCTGTTGGGCGCAGCGCGATCAGACGAATGTGTAAACGCGTTGGCCCTCTGCCGTCGTAAACGACCATGTACCTACGGCCGAGTAGGTCTGGTGTTAGGTGTCCGCAAGAAGCAACCATGGAACTGGTGATCCCTATAGCTGCACGGCCGAGCTTCGCAGTGCGGGAGACTTCGGTGAAGTTTTAGGGCCCATGCCGGCAAGTCCACTTATCTCGCCTCCTCGTTGGTGCCCTCGGGATCCAGTGGGTGGTGTCCCATGCGTTCGCGCATGCCACTGGGTACGAAAGAGGGAGTTGCCACGGGCCATGGAAACCTTTGTAAGTGGCCCAAGAGAAATACGCCAAATCGGGTATCTCTCCGGTCGTACTCCGAAAGTCTGCTAGTGTCATTTG
>NW_016932075.1:0-648 GCF_001483705.2 Eufriesea mexicana
AGAGCATACTACTGGAGACTAGAGCGCAGGAGACCATAGAATAGCAGTGTTGAGCACTAATGTCACAGCTAACATATCCTAACCTAGCCGAACGTATCATAGCCGAGCGTACCGTATACCAACCCAACGTGCCGCGACAGCTCTTGCTGGCATCCACAGAGCTTAACAGAGTATACTAGAGCGCAGTAGGCCGCAGAAATCCGCCGCATTGCAGTGTACAGCGAAGAGTCAAAGTAGCCATAACCTAACTCAAAAAACCCAACCGAGCCGAACATGAAATAACACAATCTATCATGCAGTGACCACTATTGCTGCCCTCGCCAGAGCCAAGCTAGGCATATTAGAGCAAAGAAGAGAGCAGAGGTCCAACTAGCGGCAGTGTATAGCACAAAAGTCATAGCTTCCACAGCCAAATGGAACCAAAACCTAACCTAACCAAACCTAACCCAACTCAAAATAACGTGTCGATAGCAATACTGCTGTCCTCCCCAGAGACAAGCAGAATAAGGTAGAGCACAGTAGAGCGCAGATATGCACCGAATAACAGTGTACAGCACGAAAGTCGAAGCTTCACTAAGATAACATAACCAAACGTAACATAACTGAGACTAACGTGGCGTGACAGCTATTGCTGTCATCCACACCGCC
>NW_016932076.1:0-2461 GCF_001483705.2 Eufriesea mexicana
TAACACTGCCTAACGGAACGTAACCTGACACAACGTAACGTGCCGAGGTCGCCATTGCAATCCGTGCCAGTGGCAAGCTGAAAATATTTAAGCACTGTAGGGGCAGAAATCCACCCAATAGCGGACTAAAGCACTGAAGTCGAAGCTATCCTCTCCAAACGAAACCAACCGTAACATAACTGGACCTAGCTTGCTGAGACCGCTATTGTTGCCCTCCGCAGAGCCAATCCGGACATACTAATGCACAGTGCAGCGGAGAAATCCACCGAATGGCAGTGTACAGCACAAAAGCTAAAGATACCCTGACCAAACTTAGCCTGACCCAAACAAACCGAACGTAACCTGACTCAACATAACGTGCCGAGACCGCTATTGTTGCCCTTCGCAGAGCCAAGCTGGACGTACTAGGGCACCGCAGAGCGCAGAAGCGCAACGAGCAGCAGTGTACAGCTCAAGAGTTAAAGCTATCCTGACCAGACATAGCCTGACATAACGCAACCGAGCGTAACCTGACTAATCAAAGCGTGCCGAGACCACTATTTTAGGCCTTGCCCGAGCCAAGATGAAAACATTAGAGCACTGCAGGGCGCCGAGATCCACCTAATTGCAGACAATGACCCTAAAGTCATAGCTATCCTATCCTAACATAACCAAGCTTAACGAAACCAAACCTAACCTAACTCAACCTAACGTGCGGCGACCTCCATTGGTGTCCTCACCAGCCTCAAGCGGAACAAGCGAGTGTAGAGTAGAACGCTGAAAACCATATAATCCTTGTGTATATCACAGAAGCCAGAGTTGCGCAAGCCAAACCTACACAAACAGAATGTAACCAAACATAGCCTGACTAAACCAAGCGTGCCGAGTCCGCTATTGATGCACACCCCACAGCCACGTAGGAGATACTAGAGCACATCTGAGCACAGAAATTCACCGAATACCAGCGTACAGCACAAAAGTTAAGCTATCCTGGACAAACTGAGCCTGACGCAACATAACCGAACGTAACCTGGCCCATCATCGCGTGCCGAGATCACTGTTTATTGCATTCCCGGAGCCAAGCTGAAAGCATTAGATCACTGTAGGGCGCACGGATGCAACAAATAGCAGACTATATCACTATAGTCAAAACTATCCTCTCCTAACCTATATAACCGTAGCATAACCAAACGTAACACAACTCAAATTAACGTGCCGCGACCACTATTTCCGGCCACCGCAGAGCCAAGCAGGACATACTGGAGCTCAGCAGAGCGCAGAAATCCACCATATATCGGTGTACAGAACGAAAGTTGAAGCTACCCGAATCAAACTTATCCGAACGCAACATAGCCGAACGTAACATGATTCAACATATCCTGCCGAGACAACCATTGCTGGTCTTCCCAGAGCCAAGCTGAAGATATTAGAGGAATCTAGGGCGCACAGGACCACGAAATAGTGACTATAGCACTGAAGTCATGGTATCCTCTCCAAACCCATCCAATCGTAGCATAATCATACGTAACCTACCTCAACCTATCATGCCACGACCACTATTACTGGCATTCCCAGAGTCAAACAGAAGACATTAGTGAAGAGCAGGACGCAGAAATCCATAGAATCGCAGTGTATAATAGAAAAGTCAAAGCTGCCCAAACCTAACTGAAACGAACAGAACATAGCCAAACATAGCACAACTCAACCTAACAAGTCGAGACCGCTATTTCTGCCATCCCCAGAGCCAAGCAGGTCATACTAGAGGACAGTAGATCCCATATATCCACCGAATAGCAGTGTACAGCACAATAGTTAAAGCTATCCTTACCAAACGTAGCCTATCCCAACCTAACCGGACGTAGACTGGCCCGACATAACGCGCCGAGAACTCTATTGCTGGCATTCCCACAGGACATCTCAAAAATTTGAAGCACTGTAGGGAGCAGAAATCCAACTTATGGCAGACTGTAGCACTAAAGTCAAAGCTACCCTCCCTTAATATAGCCAAACGTAACGTAATCAAACGAAACGTAACTCAATATAACGTGCCGCGATCACTACTGCTGGCCACCCCAGAGCCAAGCAGAACACATTAGTGTAGTGCAGAACGCAAAAATTCAAAGAATCACTGTGTATATCAGAAAAGTCTAAGCTACCGAAGCCTAACTCAGACTGACATGTCATAACCAAACATAGCCTGCCTCAACCTAACGTGCCGAGACCGCTATTGTTGCCCTCCGCAGGACCAAGCAGGACATACTAGAGGGCAGTAGAGTGCAGAAATCCACCGAATAGCAGTGTAGAGCACAAAAGATGGAGCTACCCTGAAAAAATTTAGCCTGACTCAACCTAAGCGAACGTAACCTGTCTCTATGTAACGTGTAGAGGTTACTATTGCTGGCGTTCCCAGAGCCATGCTGAAGGCATTAGGCCACTGTAGGGTGCAGAGATGCATCTAATAGCAGATTATAGCCCTAAAGTC
>NW_016932077.1:0-2474 GCF_001483705.2 Eufriesea mexicana
TACATCCATGCATACATCCATTCGTCCATACATCCATCCATACATGCGTCCATCCACCAATCTATTCAACCATCTATACATCCATACATACATCAAAACATACATCCATACATCCATACATTCCTCCTTAGATACATCCACACATACATCCATACATACATCCTTAAAAATGACCATATTTACATCCATGCATACATCCGTAGATACATCCATACATACATCCATGCATACATCCATACATACATCCACACAGACATCCATACACACATACATAAATCCTTACACACATGCATCCATAAATCTTTACATCAATATATACATCCATCCATATATCCTGCCATCCACCCATACATCCACCATACATCCATCCATCTATACACCCATCTATCCATACATCCATACATGCATACACGTATACATCCAACACACCCACACATCCGTACATCCGTCCATCCATACCTCAATCCATTCATACACCCATCCATCCATACAACCATTCATCCATTCATACATCCATCCATACATCCACCATGCCACACATCCATCCATCAATGCATCCACCCATCCATACATCCTTCGAACCATACATCCATCCATCCATACCAGCACCCATCCATACATACATTGATCCATACATCTATCCACCCACACATCCATCCATCCATACATCCACAATCCACACGTCCATAAATGCATCGATCCGTACATCCATCCAACCATACATACATCCATACATCCAACCATACATACATCCACACATCCGTCCGTATATACATCCATACATCCATCCATCCATACATCCATCCATTCATTCATCGATCCATCCATACATCCATACATGTATACATTCAAACATCCATACATCCGTATCATACACACATTCGTACACCCATGCATACATACATACATACGCCTATCCATCCATACACCCACCGAACCGTTCATCCACCTTAGCATACATCCTTAAAACCATCCATCCATAAATCCAACCATCCATCCATACATCCGTGCATACATCTATACATGCATCCATACGGTCATCCGTACATACATCCAGCCATACATTCATCCATACATCCGCACATCCATATATCCATAAATCCATCAATCCGTACTTCCGTCCATCGATACTTCCACCCGTCCATACATCCACCGATCCATACATCCATACAACAATACATCCATCCACAAATCCATACATCCACACACACATCAATACATATATCCATACATACACAGATACATTCGTCCATACAAACATCCATACACACGTCCTTCCATACAGCCATCCTTCCATGCAGACATCCTTCCATACATCCAGGCATAGATCGATACATACATCCATACGTTCATAGATACAGCCACTCATCCATACATGCATCCATCCATCCATGCAGACACCCATACATCCGTTCATGCACCCGTTCACACAACCATCCATCCAAGCATCCATACACCCACACATCCATACATCCACAAATGCTACCATCCGTACCTCCAACCGCCGATGCATCCATCCATCCATACATCCATACATACATTCATACATACATCTTTAACTACATCCACGCATACATTCATACATACATCCATACATACATCCATACATCCATCCATCCACACATCCATCCATTCATTCATCCATCCATCCATACATCCATAAATATATACATCCACACACCCATGCATCCGTATCATCCATACATTCGTACATCCATACATACACGCATCCAAACACACATCCTTCCACACATCCATCCATACATCCACACATACATCCATAAATATATCCCTACATACATCCATACAAGCATGCATTCATGCATACATACATCTGTACATCAATACATCCTTCCATCCATATACCCTGCCATCTGCACATACATCCATCCATCCATCCATCCATCCATACAACCAGACATCCATACATACATACATCCAATCACATGTACATCCGTTCATCCATTCATCCGTACATCCATACATTCGTACATCCATACATACATACAACCACACATAAATACCTCCATACGTCAATAAATCCATCCATCTACACATCCATCCATTCGTACATACATCATTCCATACATCCATCCATCCGTACATCCACCCATCCATACATCCATCGATCCATACATCCGAACAACAATCCATCCATCCACCCATCCATAGATCCATACACACATCAATACATATATCCTTACATACACAGATACATTCGCCCATACATACATCCATACTCACATCCTTAGATACATCCGTCCATATATACATACTTATATCGATACATACATCCATACAAACATCCATTCATACGTCCATGCATACATCCATTCATCCATACATCCATCCATACATACG
Organism: Eufriesea mexicana; assembly: GCF_001483705.2. NCBI lineage: Eukaryota > Metazoa > Arthropoda > Insecta > Hymenoptera > Apidae > Eufriesea > Eufriesea mexicana. Next base: position 2,362 of record NW_016932077.1, read on the forward strand.
GCCATCCACCAATCCTTCCATCCATCTATACATCCATACATACATCATATCATACATCCATACATACAATCATACACTGATTCATCCATACATCCATACATTCATCCTTAGAT
>NW_016932078.1:0-511 GCF_001483705.2 Eufriesea mexicana
TAACTTTCTTGCATACATAAGGGGGAAAGATTCTACTGGCGTGCTATATCCATTGTAATGCTATAGAATCTGTCTGGAAAATTGAATTTTATTGACATTCTCGACTAAAATCGTGGTGGGCTATCTTTCGTGCATATATAAGGAAGAGAGACTCTAGTGGCGTGCTACAGCCATTGCAATCCTACAGGATCTGGCTGGAGAATACATTGTTATTGACATCTTCGACTAATATCGTGGTGAAATGACATCCTTGCATAAATAATTATGAAATATTCTATTGGCGAGCTATAGCCATTGTAATGCTATATCATCTGGCTGAAAAATTCAATTTTATTGCCAGTTTCTACTAATATCGTGGTAAGCCCACTTTCTCGCATAAATAATGAAGATGTATTGTTTTGGCGTGGCGTAGCCATTGCAATGTTGTTGAAACTTGCTGGAAAATACAATTTTCTTGACATTTTCGACTAATATCGTGGTGACCTAGCTTTGTTGGATATATAAGGTGGAA
>NW_016932079.1:0-2122 GCF_001483705.2 Eufriesea mexicana
GGTAATGAAAATTTGGTTATGTAAGGACAGGGTTGCTTTCTAGTTTGTGCTATGCCACCCTCTTTGGTGGATTCCTACGCTTTACATTTCCCTACCATACTCTTTTCTAGTTTGGCGATTCCAGCAATAGTTGTCTCGGCTCGTCAGTTTGAGGTAGGCTACGTTTGGTTACGATATGTTAGTTTGGGGTATGTTTGAAGAGCTTCGACTTTCGTGGCAATAAACAGATGTTCGGTGGATTTCAGCGCTCTACTGTACTCTAGTATATTCTGCTTGACTCTGGGGAAGCACGTAATAGTGTTCTTGGCCCGTTAGGCTTAGTGATTCTACGATTGGTTACGCAATGTTAGAGCGGGTTAGGTTTGTAAGGATTTGTCTTTCTTGGAACACACCGTTGTTCGGTGGATTTCTACGCTCTACTGTGCTGTAGTATGTCCTGCTTGGCTCTGGGGAAGCATGTAATCGTGGCCTCGGCACGATAGGTTGAATTAGGATATATTTGGTTAGGTTGTGTTAGCTTCGGTGAAGCTTGTGTAGCTTCGACTTTTCTGCTATGCACAGCGATTCTATGGATTTCTGTGCTCTATTGTACTCTATTATGCTCTGCTTGGCTCTGCGGAAGCCAGCAATACTGGTCGCGGCCCGTTAACTTGGGATTGGTTACGTTTGGGTAAGTTAGGTTCGGTTAGGTTAGGTTAGGAAAGATTTAACATATGCCCCCGACACTGATATCCTATTGACTTCTGTGCTCTAATGTGCTCTATCAAATTCTGTTACACTATGGGGAAGCCAGCAATAGTGGTCGCGGCACGTTACGTTTAGTCGCTCTATGGTTCGTTAGGTTAGGTTCGGCCATGTTAGGTCAGGATATCATTGACTTCTAACCTATACGCAGTAATTCGGTGTGTTCCTACCGTCCACTTCGCTCTAATCTAATCTGGTATACGCAGGGGAGGCCGGAAATAGTGGCTGCGGCACGTTCCTTTGCGTTTGGCTACCTTAGGTTATGATAGTTTGCTTCGGTTTGGATATCTTTGACTTTTATGCTGCACAGTGCGGTTCTACGGATTTCTGAGCCCTTCTCTCCTCCGGTATGTTCTGCTTGTTTCTGTGCAGGCCAGAAATAGAGGCCGCAGCATGTTAGGTTCAGTAAGGTTACGCTTGGTTATGCTACGACTGGCTAGGTTAGGAGAGGATAGCTTTGACCTTAGTGATGTAGTCTCTTATTAGGTGGATCTCCGCGCCCTAGAGTGCTCCATTATTTTCTGCTTGGCTCTGGGAAGCCAGCAATGGTGGTATCGGCACGTTAGGTTGTTTTATGTTACGTTTGGTTACACTACGGATGGTTAGGTTAGGAGACGATAGCTTTGACTTACAGTGCTATAGTCCGCTATTTGGAGGATTTCTGCGCCCTACGGCGCTCAAATATTTTCAGCTTGTCTCTGAGCAAACCAGCAATGGTTGTCTGGGCACGCTATGTTGAGACTGGTTGGGATCGGTTACGCTGCGTTAGGATAAGCTGGATTACGGTAGCTTTAACTTTTGACTTGTACAATGGGGTTCGGTGGATTTCTGCGCTCTACTGTCCTTCAGAATTACCTGCTTAGATCTTGGGAGGGCAACAATAGCGTTATCTGTACGTTAAATTGAGTTAGGCTATTATAGGATATGTCCTGGTGTCTTGGATTATGCTTAGGCAGCTACGACTTTTCAGGTATACACAGCGATTCTATGGATCTCTGCGTTCTACTCTCCACTGATGTGCTCAGATTGGCTCAGCGGAGGCCAGCAATGGCGGTCGCGAAACGTCAGGTTGGGTTAGGGTACGATACGTTATGATACTATTGGTTATGTTAGGAGAGGTTAACATTGACTATAGTGCTCTAGCCTGATATTAGGTGGATTTCTGCCCCCTACAGCGCTCTAGTATTTTCAGCCTGGATCTGGGAATGCCAATAATAGCAGTCTCAACACGTGTGGTTGAGACAAGCTACATTCGGTTTGGTTGGTTTGTCTACGTTTCGTCTGGACGTCTATAACGTTTGTGACGTACGACGATGTTCGGTAGATTTCTGCGCTCTACTGGGATCTAGTATGTCCAGCTTGATTCTGAGGGGGGGGG
>NW_016932080.1:0-1841 GCF_001483705.2 Eufriesea mexicana
TGATTATAGCACGCCAATAGAATCTTTCCTCATTATTTATGCCCCAAAGTTAGCTCACCACGATATTAGTCGAAAATGTCTATGAAACTTTCCAGCCAGTATCTACAGGAATGCAGTGACTGTAGTACGCCAGTAGAATCTTTCCTTCTTGTATTTGCAAGAAAGTTAGGTCACCACGATAGTAGTCGATAATTTCAATAAAATTGAATTTTCCAGCCAGATTCTAACAGATTCTACAGCATTGCAATGGCTATAGCACGCCAACAGTAACTCTCCTCATTATTTATACGGGAAAGTATCTCTCCACGATATTAGTCGAAAATGTCCATAGAATCGAGTTTTCCATGCAGATTCTATAGCATTTCAATGGCTACAGCACGCCAGTAGAATCCTTCCACCTTATTTATGCAAGAAAATTAAGTCACCACGATATTTACTGATAATTTTAATGAAATTGAATTTTCCAGACAGATTCTGAAGCACCGCAATGACTATAGCACGCCAATAGAATATTTCGTCCATCTTTATACTAGAAAGTTAGGTGACTACGATGTCATTCGAATAAATCAATAAAATTGTATTTTCCAGCCAGATTCTATCGCATTGCAATGGCTATATCATGCCACTTGGATACTTCTTCCTTATTTGTGCAAGAAAGTTAGCTCACCACGATATTAGTCGAAAACGTATATAAAATTTTCCAGCCAGAATCTATTGGATTGCAATGACTGTAGTAACGCAGTAGAATCTTTCCTCCTTGTATTTGCAAGAAAGTTAGGTCACCACGATAGTAGTCGATAATTTCAATAAAATTGGGTTTTCCAGCCAGATTCTGTAGCAATACCATGGCTATAGCACGGCAGTAGTATCTTTCCTCCTTATATGAGGCAGAAAGTTAGGCCACCACGATATGAGCCGAATATGTCAATAAAATTGAACTTTCTAGCCATATTCTATGGCATTGCTAAGGCTACAGCACGCCAATAGAATCTTTCCTCATTATTTATGCAGGAAAGGTAGCTCACCACGATATTAGTGGAATTGTCCATAAAACCGAGTTTTCCAGCCAGATTCTATAGCGTTGCAATGGTTATAGCACGCCAGTAGAATCTCTCCTCCTTATATATGCAAGAAGGTTATGTCATCGCGATATTTGTCGAAAAAGTCTATAAAATTGAATTTTACAGCCAGATTGTATAGGACTGCAATGACTATAGTACGCCAGTATAATCTTTCTTCTTTATATTAGCAAGAAAGTTAGGTCACCACGATAGCAGCCGATAATGTCAATAAAATTGAATTTTCGAGGGAGATTCTATAGCATTGCAATGGCTGTAGCACGCCAATAGGATATTTCTTCTTTATTTATGCAAGAAAGTTTGCTCACCACGATATTAGTCGAAAATGTCAATAAAATATTATGTTTCGGACAGATTCTATATCATTCCAAAGGCTATAGCACGCAATTAGAATCATAAATCCTTAATTATGGAAGAAAGTTAGCTCGCCACGACATTAGTTGAAAACGTTAATAAAATATTTATTTTCCAGCCAGATTCTATAGCACTGCAGTGCCTCTAGTACGCCAGTAGAAGCTTTCCTCCTTGTATATGCAAGAAAGTTATGTCACCACGATTGCAGTCGATAATTTCAATAAAATTGTATCTTCCAGCCATATTCTATAGCATTACCATGGCTATAGCACGTCAGCAGGATCTTTCCACGTTATATGTGCAAGAAAGTTTGTTTACCACGATATTAGTTGAAAATGTCAACAAAATTGAATTTTCCAGCCAGACTCTATACCATTGCTATGGCTATAGCACGCCAATAGAATATTT
>NW_016932081.1:0-917 GCF_001483705.2 Eufriesea mexicana
GGCCATGAGGATTAGATTAGAACACAGTAGGGCGCAGAGATCCACCTAATAGCGGGCTATAACATTGAAGTCAAAGCTGCCCTCCCCTAACCAAACCAACCGTAGCATAAAGGAACGTAACCTAACGCAACGTAACGTGCCACGACCACCGCTACTGGCCTCACAGAGCCAAGCAGAACACATTGTTGGTGAATACAGCGCAGAAATCCTTGCAATGGCAGGGTGCATCAGAAAAGTCAAAGCTACCCAAGCCTGACCTAAACCAACAGAACGTAACCAAGCATAGCTCGACCCCACCTAGCGTGCCGAAACCGCCATTGCTGCCCCCCCCCCAGAGCCAAGCAGCTCATACTAGAGGACAGTAGAGCGCACAAGTCCACCGAACAGCATTGTACATCACAAAAGTTAAAGCTACCGTAACCAAACATAGAATAACCCAAACAAACCGGACGTTAGCAGCCTGAATATAACGTGCTGAAACCACAATTGCTGATGTTTCCAGGGCCAAGCTGAAAATATTAGAGCACTGCATGTCGCTCAAATCCACCTAATAGTATAGTATAGCACTGAAGTCAAACCTATCCTCTCCTAACCTAACCGAGCATAACATAACCATACGTGGCATAACTCAACCTAATGTACCGCGACCGCTATTGCTGGCCTGCCCAGAGCCTAGCAGAACATATTAGTGCAGAGTAGAAAGCAGGAATCCATGTAATTCCAGTCTATATCAGATACGGCAAAGCTGGCCATACCAAACCCATACCAACAGAAAACAGACAAATATAGTCTAACTCAAACTAGCGTCCGAGACAGCCATTGCTGCACTCCCCAGAGCCGAGCTGGACATACTGGAGCACAGTGCAGAGCAGAAATACACCGAATAGCTGTTTACAACACAAAAGTTAGAGCAACAC
>NW_016932082.1:0-220 GCF_001483705.2 Eufriesea mexicana
GCAATGGCTATGGTACGCCAAAAGGATCCTTCCTCCCTACTTATGCAAGGAAGTTAGCTCACCTCGATGTTAGTCGAAAATGACAATAAAAATGCAGTATCCAGCCAGATTCTATAGCATTGCAATGGTTATAACTTGCCAATATAGTCGTTCCTCCTTCTTTATGCAAGAAAGTCAGGTCACAACGATATTAGTCGAAAATGTCAATGAAATTGTATTT
>NW_016932083.1:0-584 GCF_001483705.2 Eufriesea mexicana
TAGATGGCTGTACTTGCCATTCGATTGAAGGCGGTAGGCGATCCATTCACCAAGCTATAACAGCTTATTGATTTTGAATAGACCTATTGTCAGGCAAGTAAACGGCAGTACTTGCCATTGGATTGCAGGCGATTGGCGATCTGTTCACCAATCCATAATAGGTTACAGACTTTGTATAGACCTATTCTCTGGCCAGTAGATGGCTGTACTAGCCATTGGATTGAAGGCGTTGGGCGATCTATTCTCCATTCTATAACATGTTATATATTATGAATATACATATTGTCTGGCATGTAAATGGCTATTCTTGCCATTGGATTGAAGGCGTTGGGCGATCTATTCTCCATTCTATAACATGTTATATATTATGAATATACATATTGTCTGGCATGTAAATGGCTATTCTTGCCATTGGATTGAAGGCGTTATGCGTTCTAATCACCAAGCTACGACAGATTATAGATTTTGAATAGACTTATTCTCTGGCAAGCAGATGGCTCTACATACGATTGGATTGAAGGCGTTAGGCGATTTGTTCACCAAGCTATAAGAGGTTATAGATTTTGGATAGACCTATTTTCTGG
>NW_016932084.1:0-592 GCF_001483705.2 Eufriesea mexicana
TGACTCAACATAACGTGCCGAGACAACTATTGCTGGCCTTCCCATAGCCAAGCTGAAAATATTCGGAGGAATGTAGGAAGCAGAAATAAACCTAATAGCAGACGATTGCACTAAGGTCAAAGTTATCCCCTCCTAAGGTAACTAATCGTAAAGTAACTGTACGTAGCCTTAAACAAGCTAACGTGCCGCGACCAGTACTGCTGGTCTCCCCAGAGCCAAGCAGATCACATTAGTGGAGTATAGGACGCTGAGATACATAGCAACACAGTGCATAACGAAATAGTCAGAGTTACCCAAAACTAACCCAAACCAGCAGCACACAGCCAAACATAGCCTAATTCAAACTAACGTGCGGATACCGCCATTGCAACCATTCCCAGAGTCCAGCTGGACGAACTAGATCACAGTAGAGCGCAGAAATCCACCCATCAGCGTACAGCATATAAGTTAAAGCAATCCTGAACAAACTAGGCCTAACCCAACCTAATCGTACGTAGCCTGACCCAACTTAACGTGCCGAGATGACTGTTGCTGGCGTTCCCAGAGACAAGCAGAAATAGTTCGAGGACTGTATGCCGCAGAAGTCCACCTA
>NW_016932085.1:0-1156 GCF_001483705.2 Eufriesea mexicana
CGCCGCATAGCAGTGTAAAGCACAAAAGTCAAAGCTATCCTAACGAAACCTTAAGAAACCTATTCCAACCGAACATAGCATAACTGGACCTGTCCCGCCGCGATCATTATTCTTGGCATCCACAGTGCCAAGCGGAGTATAGTACATCACAGTAGAGTGCAGAAACCCATCGAAAGGCAGTAAATTGCACGAATGTCAAAGCTACCATTAATACGCCCAGCCTAAGCTGGCTTACCCAACCGCAAGATAACTCATCGTAACGTGCCGTGACCTCTATTGATGGCGTCCCCAGAGACTAGCAGATGATGATAGAGCACCTTAGGGCACAGGAGACAATATGATAGCGGCGTTGAGCACAAAAGTCAAGCTACACAAACCTCAACCAAAATAAGCTAATTCGACCAAACGTAATCTGACCTAAACTAACGTGACGTGTCGAATACTACTGGGCACCCCATGCTCGAGCAGAGTATGGTAGAGCAATGTAGGACGTAAAGATCCACCGAAGAGGAGTGTGCAGCATAAAATTCTAGGATAACCTCACCAAACCACACCTAACCTTACCTACCAAAACGTAAAGCAACAAAACGTAACGTGCTGCGACCACTATTGCTGACGTCCACAAAGACAAGCATATTCAAATAGAGCACTGTAGGGCACAGCAGTCCATAGGATAGCCTTGTGAGCACAAAAGTCGATGCTGTCCTAACATAGCTTAAAATAAACTAACCGCACCAAACGTAATCTGGCACTACCTAACGTGCCGCGACCAGTATTGCCGGTCTCCAAAGCGCCAAGCAAAATATATCAGGGAACAGTAGAGCGAAGGAATCGACCGCACTGCAGTGGATAGCGCAAAAGTCAAAGATATCCTGACCAAACCTTACCTAACCAAACCTAGCGAAACGTACAATAACGCAACCGAAAACGCCGCAGATACAGTTTAAGGCCTCTCAGCGCAAAGCAGGGAATGTTTGATCACAGTAGTTGGCAGAAATCCGCAGAACAGCAGTGTATAACGCAAATGTCTAAGAAGCCCTGGCCTAAACTATCCAAGCGCAACAATAGCAAACGTAACGTAACTCAACCTAATGTGCCTAGAACACTACTGCTGACATTCCCAGGTCAAGCAGAACAGACTAGAACACATTATACC
>NW_016932086.1:0-2435 GCF_001483705.2 Eufriesea mexicana
GATTATAGCAGGACAAATTGGAGCGCAGAAGTCCACGGAATAGCAGTGTATAACAGAAAATTCGAGGCTATAACTGCCTAACCCAACCTAACTAACCCAGAGTAGACGCAACCTAACTCAAACTAACGTGCGGCAAACACTACTTCTGGCCTCCCCAGAGCCGAGCAGAGAATAGTTGCACACTGTAGAGGGCAGAAATATAACGAATCGCAGTGTACAGCACTGATGTCAAAGCCATCCATACCTATCCTAGCCTAACCTACCACAACGAAACGTAACCGATCTCAGTACATCGCGCAGAGGCCACTATTGCCTCCATCCCAGAGCCAAGCGGGACATACTGCAGCACAGCAGAGAACAGAAGTCCACCGAAATGTTGTGTACAGCACGAAAGTCAAAGACATAATGACCAAACCTAGCCTAACCTAACCAAATCAAGTGTAACATAACTCTGCCCAAAGTGTCGAGACCACTACCGCTGACTTCCCCAGAGACAAGCAGAATGTACTAGAGCACAGTAGAGCATACGGGTCCATTGAATATCATTGTTGAGCACATAAGTCAAAGCCATCCTAACCAAACCGAACGAAACAGAACCTAACGAAACGTAGTCTAACTCAACTTACCGTGCCGCGACCAGTATTGCTGGCCTCCACATATCCAAGCAGTGCATAACAGAGAAGAGTAGAGCGCAGAAATCCAAAGAATCGCAGTGTAAAGCAGAGAAGTCGATGCTGACCAAACCCAACCAATGCTAACGTAACCTAGCCAAACGTACTCTATCCCAAGCTAACGTGCAGAGACCACCATTACTACTCTCCGAAGAGCCATGCAGAACATACTTCAGCACAGTAGAGCGTAGAAACCACCGAAGTGCAGTGTATAGCACAAGGGGCAATGACATCCATACCTGACCTAACCCAACCTCACCTAACCGAACGTAGAATAATCAAATCTAACGAGCAGAGACCTCCATTGCTGGCCTCCCCACAACCAATCAGAATACATTAGGGCACAGCAAAGCGCAGATGTCCACCGAGTAGCAGTGTATAACGCAAAAGCCAAAGCCGCAACAACCAAATGTAAGCTAACCTATCACCGCTGAATGCAACCTAATTCAACCTATCGTGCCACGACCGATATTGCAGGCCCGGCAGAGTCGAGCAGAGTTTAGTGGAGTGCAGTAGTGCGCAAAAAGCAGCCAAATAGTAATGTACAGCAAAAAAAGTCAATGATAACCTAACCTAACCGGACCTAACCTGACCAAACCGAACCTAGAATAACTAAGCCTAACGTGCTGTGACTACTATTGAAGGCCTCCCCAGAGCCCAGCAAAGTGTAGTAGAGGAATGAAGAGTGGAGAAATCCACCGAATAGCAGTGCATAGCACAAAAGTCGCAGTTATGCAGTCCTAACCTAGCAAAACGAAACATAACCAAACGAAGCTAGCCAAACCCAACGTGCCTACACCACTATGACAAAACTACCCAGTGCATGGCAGAACAAATTAGAGCACAGTGTAGCGAAGATATCGACCGAAAGGCAATGTATATCACAAAGGTTGATGCTGCCCTTTCCTAACCTAACGAATCGTAACAAAATCAAGCGTAACATAACTAAAAGTAACGTCCCGCGTTCACTATTGCTGGCATCAGCAGATTCGAGCTCAGTAAAGTACTGCACAGTAGAGCGCAGAATTCCACGGAATAACAGTGTGTAACACGAAAAACGAAGCTATTCATACCCAACCCAAGCTAACAGGGCATAACCGAACGTAGCATAACGCAACCTAGCCTGCCGAGACAACTACTGTGGGCCGCTCTAGAGTCAAACAGAATCTACTTGAGCTCAGTAGGACGCAGAAGGCCACCGAATTGCACTGTATAGCAGAGAAGTCGGAGATATCCTGAACAAACCTAACCTATCCAAACATAACCAAACGTAGACTAACCGAGCCTAACGTGCCGGATCCAATATTGATGGCATCGCCATGAAGAGCATATTAGAGGAGACGAGACCTCCGAGATCCATAAGATCGCAGGGTACAGCAGTAAAGTCAAAGACACCCTTACCTGACCCAAACAAACGTAACCTAACCAAACGTGACCTAACGCAAACTAAAGCTTCGCGGCATCCCTTTCTGGAATCCCCAGAGCAAATCAGAGCATATAAGGTCACAGTAGAGCACGGAAGTCCACCGAATATCAGTGTGTAGCACAAAAGTCAAAGCAAACCTACCCCCACATAACCGAACATAACATAACCAAATGTTACATATATCAACACAACCGGGCGAGAGCACCATTACTGGCCTGCCCAGACCCAAGCAGAAAATATTGGAGCTCAGTAGAGCGCAGAAATCCACCGAGCAACAGATTATACCACGAAAGTCAATGCTATCCGAACCTTACCCAAATAAACGAAACCAAACCAAA
>NW_016932087.1:0-492 GCF_001483705.2 Eufriesea mexicana
CATACCAATAGAAACTTTCCTCCTTATTTATGCATCAAAACTAGCTCACCACGACATTAGACGTAAATGACAATGAAATTGAATTTTGCTGTCATATTCTATGTCATTGCAATGGCTGTAGGACGCCAATTGAATCCTTCCTCCATATTTATGCAACAAAATTTGCTCACCACGATATCAGCCGAAAATGTCAATAAAATTGAATTTTCCTCTCAGATTCTATATCACTGCAATGGCTACAGCCCGCCAATAGAATCTTTCCTCCTTATGTATGCAAGAAAAGTATGCAAGAAAATTAGCTCACCACGATATTAGTCGATATTGTCAATGAAATTGAATTTTCCAGTCAGTTTCTATAGCATCGAAATGGCTATAGAGTGCCAATAGAATCTTTCCTCGTTGTTTGTGCAACAAAACTATCTCAACACAATATTAGTCGAAAATGTCAATAAAATTGAATTTTCCAGCCAAATTCTATAGCTTTGCAATGGC
>NW_016932088.1:0-539 GCF_001483705.2 Eufriesea mexicana
GACCTATCCTCTGGCAAGTAAATGGCTGTACTTGCCATTGGATTGAAGGCGATAGGCGATCTAATCACTAAGCTATGGCAGCTTATATATTTTGAATAGACTAATGCTCTGGCAAGTAGATGGCTGTACTTGCCATTGTATTGAAGGCGTTAGGCGATCTATTCACCATGCTATAACAGGCTATAGACTTTGAATAGACCTACTCTCTCGCAAGTAGATGACTGTATTTGCCATTGGATTAAAGGCGATAGGCGATCCATTCACCAAGCTATGACAGGATATATATTTTGAATAGACCCATTCTATGGCAAGTAGATGGCTGTAGTTGCCAGTGGTCGAAGACGTTAGGCGACCTATTCTCCAAGCTATAACAGATTACAGATTTTGAATAGACCTATTCTCTGGAAAGTAGATTGCTGTACTTGCCATTGGATTGAAGGCGATAGGCAATCTATTCACCAAGCTAGAGCAGATTATAGATTTTGAATAGACCTATCCTCTGGCAAGTAGATGGCAGTACTTGCCATTGGGCTGAAGGC
>NW_016932089.1:0-228 GCF_001483705.2 Eufriesea mexicana
ATCTTTACTCTGGCGATATACAATACTATATGGTGGCTTTCTGTGCTCTACTGTACTCTAGTATATTCTGCTTGTGTGTGGGGTGTTCATAAACTATTGTGTATGGCGGTTAGCTGGATTTGGGTTACGTTTTGTTATGGTGGGTTCGGTTCGATTAGGCTAGGGCAGCTTTGACTTTCGTGCCATACACCAACATTCGGTGTATTTCTGCCCTCAACTGCGCTCTAA
>NW_016932090.1:0-1089 GCF_001483705.2 Eufriesea mexicana
GTGAAGAGGTTAATCTAGTTACAGCAGTGTTCTCTTTATGGACATATTCAGAAATGTATTATCTCATGTAATTTTCTCCAGCGACACTTACTGTATTCATTGATCACCCAATTATTCCAGAAGAACGTAGATGAGCAGCGAACGGCTTTTTTCGGTGTCTTTGGTACTGTGTAGACTTCTGTACTCAGTACCTTTTTGTCAACTGTTAACATGTCGTGCGGCAATGGATCTGCCTCTTGTCATTCTAGAATTGCTATAGAATTTAGATCATTAGTGAGCAAATTAGTACAGCGGCTGCAGAACTGTGACAATGGCTGTATGCAGTACTTTTTGGTCAGTAGTAACCTTAGCGTGCGAAAATTTACCTTTCTATTGTCATTCCTGGATTGCTACTGAATTTATATCATCAGCCAATATATTTATCCACTGGCCATATCATTGTGAGGACGGCTAGACTCTGTACTCTATTTTACTTTATCAGCATACCTATCTACAGTTTTTGCAGCAATTAAACATTCCAGAATTGCTGTGGAACATAAATAGTCAGCGATTAGATTAATGCAATGTATATAGAACTGCGTTGACTACTACACCAAGTATTGCATTATCAATTGTCGATGTCTGAAGCGATTATTTATCCATCCATAGATCATTCTAGAATTGCTATGAAATTGAAACCATCAGTGAATAGGTAAATCAAGCGGCTGCATTACTATGTTGATGACTGTACGTAGTGCAGTACGTTCAAGTATTATCATCTCTAGCCATAATGTATCCATTTTCTGATCATTCCTTATTGCTACATAGTGCAACTGATCAGTGGATAGATTAGCCCAGTGGCTATAGAGCAGTATAGATGGCTACCCTAACTTATGTATTGTAAATTGTTAATATCATGAGCGATGTTTGATATATCCTTTGTCATTCTCGAACTGCAATAAAATATAAATCATCAGTGAACAGGTTATTCCAATTGCTACATTTCTGCCTTGGTGGCATTCTCAGTACCCTGCTGTCGATTGAAAGTGTCTCTGGCGATAATTGATACATCCGTTAGTAATTCTAGAATCTCTGCAGAAATTAGACGAT
>NW_016932091.1:0-489 GCF_001483705.2 Eufriesea mexicana
CCCCATAGCCAAGCAGAATATACTAGAGCACAGCAGAGCGCAGAAATCCGACGCGTTGCAGTGTATACAGAAAAAGTCAAATATAATCGAACCTTACCTGACATAACCTAACCTAACAAATCGTAGCCCTACACAACATGACGTGCCGAGACCACTACTGTTGCGCTTCACAGAGCCAAGTAGCACATTCTAGAGCACGATAGAGCGCAGAAGCCCACCGAATAGCAGTGTTCAGCACGAAGGTCCAAACTATACAATCCTAAACTCACCAAACGTAACATAACCGAACGTAACTGAGTTCAGACTGACCTGCCGAGACGACTACTGCTGACCTCCCCAGAGCCAAGCAAGATACACTAGAGCACAGCGGAGCGCAGAAATCCACCGCATTGCGGGGTATGGCACAAAAGTCGAACACAAAAGTCGAACATACACTGACCTAACTTGTCCAACCTACCCTATCCAAAAGCAGTGTAACTAAACATATCG
>NW_016932092.1:0-204 GCF_001483705.2 Eufriesea mexicana
GTTAGGCTATGTTTGATTAGGACCTGTTTGTCTCGGTTGGCCTTGGTAGCTAAGGCTTTTCCGCTATACGCTGCGATTCCATGGATTTCTGGGTTCTACTACTAACTAGCATGCTCTGCTTGGCTATGCGGGTGCCAGCAATCATGGTTGCAGCGCGTTAGGTTGTGTCAGATTACGCTTGGTTATATTACGATTGGCAATGTT
>NW_016932092.1:4149-11855 GCF_001483705.2 Eufriesea mexicana
TGGATATATTAGGATAGTGTAGTTTCGACTTTTGAGCTATACGCTGCTATTCGGTGGACTTCTGCGCTCCAGTGTGCTATGTTACGTTCTGCTTGGCCCTGGTATGTCCAGTAATAGTACTCCCTGCACGTCAGTTCGAGTTAGGTTACGTTTCGTTGTGTTAGGTTATGAAGGCTTGGTTAGGACTTCTTTGGCTTTCGTGCTCTGCACTGATATTCGGAGGATTGCCGCGCTCTACATTACTCTACTATACACCGTTCGACTATGTGGAGGCGAGCAATAGATATCGTGGCACGTTAGGTTAAGTTAGGTATGTTTGCTTAGGTTAGAGGTTTGGGTTTGTTTTGTTAGGTTACCCTTGACTATCCTACCATACACTGCTTTTCGGTGGATTTCAGTTATCCACTGTGCTCTGCTGCACTCTGCTTTTCTCAGCGGAGGCTGGGAGCAGTGGTCGGGGCAGGTCAATTTGAGATAAGCTACGTTCGGTTAGGTTAGGTTTGGTCAGGTTGGACTATGGTATTTCCACTTCAGTGCTATACACTGCTGTGAGGTGGATCACTGGGCTCTACTTTGCTCCAGTATATCCTGCTTGGCTCCGGGGAGGAGAGCAAATGTAGTCTTGGCGCGTTAGGTGGAACTAGGTTACGTTTGGTTAGATTAGGTTTGGCCGGGTTCTCTCAGGGTATCTTTGACCTTCACGCTATACACAATTCTTCTGTCCATTCCTGCACTCCACTGTACTCTACTCAGATCTCTAGACGCTGGGGAGGCCAGCAATTGTAGTCAGAGAACGTTACGTTGAGTGTGGATACGATATATTTGGTTATGCTGGTATGGATTAGGTGTGGACATCCTTGACCTTCCTGCTGTACGCTGCGATTCTATGGATTCCTGCGCCCTAATTTCCTCTAATACTCCCTGCTTCGTTCTGGGGATGCCAGCAATAGTGGTGGCGGCACGTTAGGTTGAGATTGGCTGCGCTTGGCTATGTTATGTTAGTCTGGGATAGGTTTGTGTAGCTCTGTCTTTCGTATTGTACATTGCTGTTCGGTGGACCTGTGCTCTCTGCGCAGCTCTACTATACTGTGCTCGACACTCAGGGGGCCAGAAATAGTGGTCGTGGCACGTTAGGATTAGTTAGGTTACGTTTGGTTATGCTAGATTATGCTACGTTTGCATAGGATCGCTCCGACTTTCGTGCTATACACTGCTGCTAGGGGGATCTCTGCACTCTTCATTGCTCTACAATACTCTGCTCGACTCTGGGGAGACCAGCAACAGCGGTCTTTGCACGTTACGTTGTGTTTGGCTACGTTATGCTGGGTTACGATTGTTTGGGTTACGTTTGGATATCGTTGACTTTTCTGCTGTACACTGCGATTCTATGGATTTCGGCGCCCTACTCTCGTCTAATATGTTCTGCCAGGCTCTGGGGAGGTCAGCAATATTGGTGGCGGCACGTTAGGTTGTGCTTGGCTATGTACGGTGGTGTTTGGATTTGTGAGGTTACGACAGGTTACATCTGACTTTTGCGCTACACAATCCCAATCGGTGGATTTCTGCACTCAACGGTGCTCTAATATGCCCTGCTTTGCACTGGTGTGGCCAGAAATCGTAGCCGCAGCGCATTAGGTTGAGTTAAGATACGTTTGGCTAGGTTACGTTAGCACGGGTTTGGTTTGGACGTCATTGACCTTTCTGCTACGTACTGCCACTCTATTGACATATGCGCTTCACTCTCCTCTAAGACGTCCTGTTTGGCGATGGGGAGGCCAGCAGCAGTGGCCTAGGCACGTTAGGTTGTGTTAGGTTATGCTCGGTTGTGTTACGTTTGGTTAGGTTAGGATAGAGTAACTTCGACTATTGCGCTATACACTACTATTCGGCGGATTCCTGCGCTCAAATATGCTCTAATATTCTCCGCTTGGCGGTGGGGAGGACAGCAATAGCGTTCTCGGCACGTTACTTTGAGATAGGCTGCGTTCGTCTATGTTGCGTTTGGTTAGGTTAGGATAGGGTTATTTAGACCTTTGTGCCCTACCCAGCTCCTCGGAGGATTAATGTGCTGTAAATTGCTCTGCTATGCCCAGCTCTACTCTCGAAATGAGAGCAATGACACGTTGCTCATGGCACGTTGAGTAGTGATATGATACGCTTGGTTAGGTTAGGTTAGGATATGTTTGGTTAGGGTAGCTCCGGCTTTCGTGTAATAAACAGCTATTCGGTGGATTCCTGCCCTCCAGTGTGCTCTATTCTAATCTGCTAGACCCTGGAGAGGCCTGGAATGGTGCTCGCGACACGTTGGGTTGGGTTAAGCTACGTTTGGTTAGGCTATGCTTGTCTGGGTTAGGTTTGGATAGCTTCGTGTTTCGTGTTGTGCACTGTTATTCGGAGGAATACTGCACTCAACTGCTCTCAACTATGCTCTGCTGGAGTCTGTGGTGTCAGCAGTATTGGCCGCGGCACGTTACTTTGAGTTATGTTACGTCTTGTTATGTTACTATCTGTTAGGTGAGGAAAGGATGGCTTTAACTTTTGTGCGGTACACCGTTATTTGGTTGACTTCTACAATCTGCATTGCTCCACTGTACTTAGTACGACTGCTGGGAGGCCAGTAATAGTTGTATTGGCGAGTCAGGTTGTGTTAGTCTACGTTAGGTTTGGGTACGTTAGTCTGGGTAAGGTTAGGGTAGCTTTGACTTTCGTGGTAAAACCTGTTGTACGTTGGATTTCTGCGCTCTACTGTGCTGGAATATATTCTGCTTGGCTCTGGGGAGGCCAGCAATAGTGACCTCGGTACGCTATGTTTAGTTAGGTTACGCTCCGCTTCGCTAGGTTTGATAGGTTTGGTTAGGATAGAATTGACCTTTGTGTTATACACGAATATTCGTTGGATTTCTGCACCCTGCTGCGTTGTGATATGTTCTGCGTTACTCTGGGGTGGGCAGCAACAGATTTCACGTATAGATAGGTTTAGTTAACCACGATTGGATAGGTTGGGTTTGGTCAGTTTGGATCACGATGCCTCTGCTTTTGAGATAGGCGCTCCTATTTCTTGGCATTCTAAGCTCCACGTTGCTCTGATATACTCTGGTTGACTCTGGGAAGGCCAGTAATATCGGTCTCAGCACGTTGGGTGGAGCTATGCTACGTTTTATTAGGTTATGTTAGTTTGGATTAGGTTTGCATTGCTTTGGCGCTGGTGGTATAGGATGCTGTTCGACGGACTCCTGCGCTCTGCTGTGCTCTAGTGTGCTCTGCTGTGCTCTATTATGTTCTGGTTGGCTCTGGGGAGACCAGCAACAGCGGTTTCGGCACATTCGGTTGAGATGGAAAACGTTTGGTTTTGTTACGTTTGGTTAGGTTAAGTTAGGATTGCATTGACTTTTCTGTTATACATCGCTATTTGGTGGATTTCGGCGCTCTACATTACTCTAATATGCCCTGCTTGTCTCTGAGGGGGCCAACAATATTATTCTCGGCACGTTACGTTCGGATATGTCACGCTTGGCTTTGATATGTTAGGATAGGTTTGGTCAGTATAGCTTTGACTTTTGTGCTATACACTGCTCTTCGGTTGATATATGTGCACTGCATTGCTCTACTGGCATCTGACTGTATCTGGGGTGGCCAGCAGTGGCGGTCGTGACACGTTTGGTTGAGATATTTTACGTCCGGCTAAGTTACGTTGAGCCAAGTTCGTTTAGGGTGGCTTTGAATTTCGTGCTATATACTGCTCTTCGGTCGATATCTACGCATTGCTCTACTAGTGTCTGCTTTTCTCTGGGGAGGCCAGCAATGGTGGTCGTGGCACGTTTGTTCGAATTAGAATACCTTCGGCAATCTTAGGGTGTGTTAAGTTTTGTTAAGTTGGCTTTGACTCTTGTGCTATACACTGCTATTCGGAGGATTCCTGCGCTTTGCTGTGCTCTAGCATTCTCTGCTCGAATCTGTGGTGCCACCAGTA
Organism: Eufriesea mexicana; assembly: GCF_001483705.2. NCBI lineage: Eukaryota > Metazoa > Arthropoda > Insecta > Hymenoptera > Apidae > Eufriesea > Eufriesea mexicana. The sequence continues at coordinate 8,120 of NW_016932092.1, forward strand.
TTGGTTTCGGCACGTTAGTCCGAGTTAGGTTGCGTTTTGTTATGATACGCTTGGTTGGACTATGTTACCTTAGCGTTTACTTTTGTACTATACGGGGCAATTTGTTGGATTCTTGCACCCTGCAATGCTCTATTATACTCTGCTTGAATCTCGGGAGTCCAGCAGCAGTGGCCTCCGCACGTTAGTTTGAGTCAGGTTTCGTTTTATTCGGTTTGATTAGTTAAAGTTTGGTTAGAATGGCATTGACTTTTGTTATACACGAATATTCGGTGGATCTCTGCGCCCTGCTGCGCTGTAGTACATTCTAGTTGGATCTTGGGAGGCCAGCAATAGTGATCTCGGCACGCAAGGTTGAGTTACGTTACGCTTCGCTTGGCTAGGTCCGGATACGTTTGGTCAGTATAGCTTTGACATTTGTGGTGTACACTGCTACTCGGTCGATATCTGTTCACTGCATTGCTTTCCTATCGTCTGCTTGTATCTGGGGAGGGCGGCAATAGTGTTCTGGGCGCGATAGTATGAGTTAGGTTACTTTCGGCTATTTCATGTTTGGCTACGTTAGGATACGAAGGCCTTGACTTTTACGCCATACATTGTTACTCGGTGGATTTCTGCTTTCTGCAGTGCTCTAGTATATTCTGCTTGACTCTGGGGAGCCCAGCAATAATTGTCTCATCACGTTATGTTGAGTTACACTTCCTTTGGATATGTTAGGTTAGGTCATGTTAGGTTGCTGTATCTTCCATTTTTCTGCCTTGCACTGGAAAGCGGTGGATTTCTGCGCTCTATATATAGTGCTGTGGTATGTTCAGCTGGGCACTTGGGATGCCAGGCATAGTGGTTGCTGGATGTTATGTTGAGTTAGGCAACGTTTGGTTGCGTTACGATTGGTTAGGTTAGGATAGAATAGCTTAGACTTTTGTGCCATGCGCTGCTATTATGTGGAGTTTTGCCCTCTTCTGTGCTCTAACATGGCCAGCTTGGCTGTGGGGTGGAAGTATTGATGGTCTCGGCACGTTAGGTTGAGTTAGGTTTCGGTTCGTTAGGTTAGGTTTGGAATGTTTGGATAGGATTTCTTTGTCTTTTGTGCTATAGACTGCTATTCGGTGCATTTCCGCGCTCAATATTCCTCTACCATACTCCGCCCGAATCTGGGGAGGCGAGCAGTGGTGGTCGCTGCAGGTTAGTTTTAGTTAATTTACATTTGGTTTGATTAGGTTAGTTAAGGTTTGGTTAGGATGCCTTCGACTTCCGTCCTATACACAATTTTCCTGTGGATTTCTGTGATCTACTGTGCTCTACTACATCCTGCGTTGCTCTGGGGAGGCCAGAAGCAGTGGTAGCGGCACGAAATGTTTTGCTTTGCTGCGTTCGGTTTGGTTAGATTTGGACAGGTTAGGTTAGAATATCTACCGCTTTTGAGCTATTCACTGAAGTGCGGTGGATTCCTGCGATCTGCTGTGCTGCAATGTGCTCTGCAGGTCTTTGTGGCGGCCAGTAATAGTGGCCTCGGCAATTTCGTTTGAGTTGCGTTTCGTACCGTTGGGTTAGGTTACGAAGGTTTGGTTAGGATTTCTTTGACTTTCGCGCTATACACTGCTGTTCAGTGCATTTCCACGCCCTACATTGCTCTACTACACTGCGCTCGACCATGCGGAGGCGAGCAGTGGTGGTCGTGGCACATTAGTTTGCGTCAGGTTACGCTTCGTTTGATTAGGTTAGGTTAATTTCGGTCAGGATAGCTTTTCCTACTATACGCTATTATGTGTTGGATGCCTGTGATCTAATGTGCTCTACTATATTGCGCTTGGCTTTGGAGACGCCTGGGTTAGGTTGGATCAGGTTAGTTTGTGATATCTCCGACTCTTGTGCTGTACGTTTCTATTCGCGCATTCCCGGGCTCAACTGTGTTCTAATATCTTCTGTATGGATCTGGGGAAGCCAGCAATAGCCGTGTCGGTACGTTAGGTTTGGGTATATTACGTTTGGATAGGTAAGGTATTGGATAAGCTTGGTCAGGTTCACGTAGACTTTCGTGCTATACACTGCAATGCGGTGGATTTCTGCGCTCTACTGTGCTATTGTATATTATGCTTGGCCCTGTTGAGGCCAGCAATAGTAGTGCCTCGGCACGTTAGGTTGAGTTAGGTTACGATTGGTTAAGTTATGTTAGGATAAGTTTTGCTAGGATAGCTTTGACTTTTGTGTTATGAATTGTTATTCCGTGTATTTCTGTGGTCTACTGTGCTCTACTACATTCTGGTTGGCCATGGCAAGGCCAGGAGCAGTGGTCGCTGCACATTATGTTCAGTTATGCTGCGTCTGGTTAGGTTAGACTATGTCAGGCTCTGATAGGATATCTACGGCTTCCGTGCAATTCACTTCAATGCGATAGATTTCTGTGCACAGCGGTGCTCTAGTATGCTCTGCTTGTCTCTGTGGAGGTCAGCAATAAAAACCTCGTCATGTTAGGCTGAGGTAGGTTACCTTTGTGTATGTTACGTTTGGCTAGGCTAGGACAGGAAGCATAGTTTTCTGTGTTGTTCACTGCTATTCGGTGGATTTCAGTACTATAATGTACTCTAATGTTCTCTGCCTGGCTTTGGAGGCCAGAAATAGTTGTCTCGGCACGTTAGTTTGGGTAAGGTTAGGCTTCGTTATGTTATGTTTGGTAGGCTCGGTTAGAATTTCATTGACTTTTGCGCTATAAACGGCCATTCGGTGGACTTACTCGGTGGACTTCTGCGCTCTACATTGCTCAACTATATTCTGCTCGAATCTGGAGAGGCGTGCAATAGCGATCGTGGACCGTAAGGTTGAGTCAGGTTACGTTCGGCTTGGTTAGGTTAGGTTAAGTTTAGTTAGGATAACTTCGACTTTCGTGCTAAACACAGCTGTTCCGTGTATTTCTGAGATCCACTGTGCTCTACTACTTTCTGCTTGGCTATGTAGAGGCCAGGAGAAGTGGTCGCTGCACGTTATGTTTAGATATGCTACTTTTGGTTAGGTTAGACTAGGACAGGCTATGATACGATATCTACGGCTTTTGTGTTATCCACAGCAATGTGGTCGATTTCTGCGCACTACATCTCTCTAGTACATTCTGCTTGCACCTGTTTGTGCCAGCAATCGTGGTCTTGTCATGTTTGGTTGATATATGCTACGTTTGCGTATGTTACGTTTGGCTAGGTTAGGAGAGGATGCTTCGACTTTTGTGCTATGCACTGCTATTCCGTGTATTACTGTACTCTAGTGTTCTCTAATATGCTCTGCTTGGCACTGAGGTGTCCAGTATTAGCGGTCTCGGCACCTTAAGGTAGGTTATGTTACGTTCTGTTTGGTCAGGCTAGGACAGCTAGGTTAGGATATCTACGTCTCTTGTGCTATACATTGCAATGTGGTGGATTTCAGCGCTCTGATGTGCTCCAGTATATTCTGCTTGGCCCTGCGGAGGCCAGCAATGTTGGTCTCGTCACGTTATGCTTAGATACACTACGTTTGGATTGATAAGGCAAGGTTAAGTTATGTCAGGGTACTTCTGATTTTTGCGCTATACACTGCTATTCGGTGCATTTCTGCGTTCTAATGTGCTCTTATATTTTCTGCTTGCCTCTGGGGTGGCCAACAATATTGACCTCGGCACGATAGGCTCTGTTATGTTACGTTTGGTTAAGCTAGGCTGGGGCAGGTTAGGCTAGGATATCCTCGACTTTTGTGCAATTCACTGCAATGCAGT
>NW_016932093.1:0-1172 GCF_001483705.2 Eufriesea mexicana
ATGGAGAATTCAGTTTTATTGACATTTTTGACTAATATCGTGGCGAGCTTACTTTCTTGTATATATAAGGAGGAAAAGTTCCGTTGGCTTGCTATGGCCGTTGCAGTGCTTTAGTATCTGGCTGGAAAAAAAATTATATAGACGGATTCGACTAATATCGGGGAGAGCTAACATTCTTGCATAAATAAGGATTAAAGACTCTATTGGCGTCCTATAGCAATTGCAGCTCTATAGAATCTGTCTGGAAAATTCAATTTTATTATCATTTTCGACTAATATCGTCGTGAGCTAACTTTCTTGTATAAATAAGGAGTAAAGATCCTATTGCCGTGCTATAGGCAATACAATGCTATAGTATCTGCCTCGAAAATTCAACATTATTGACATTTTCGAATAATATCTTGGTGAGGTGACTTTCTTGCATAAATAAGGAGGAAAGATTCTATTGGCCAGCTATGACCATTGCAGTTCAATAGTATCTGGCTGGAAAATTCAATTCTATTAATTAACATTTTCGACTAATATCGTCGTGAGCTGACGTCCTTGCATAAATAAGGAGGAAAGATTATATTGGCGTGCTATAGCCATTGCAATGCTATCGAATCTGGCTGGAAAATTCAATTCTATGAACATTTTCGACTAATATCGTGTTGAGCTCACATCCGTGCATAAATAAGGAGGAAAGATTGTATTGGCACGCTGGACCCATTGCAGTGCTATAGAATCTGGCTCGAAAATTCAATTTTATTAATATTTTCGACTAATATCGTCGTGAGCTGACGTCCTTGCATAAATAAGGAGGAAAGATTGTATTGGCACGCTGGACCCATTGCAGTGCTATAGAATCTGGCTCGAAAATTCAATTTTATTAATATTTTCGACTAATATCGTAGTGTGGTAACCTTCTTGCATAAATAATGAGGAAAGTATCTATTGGCCTGCTATAGCCATTGCAATGCTGTAGCATCTGGCTCGAAGATTCAACTTTATTGACATTCTCGTCTCATATCGTGGAGAGGTAACCTTCTTGCATAAATACGGAGGAATGATTCTATTGGCTAGCTATGGCCATTGCAATTCTATAGTATCTGTATGGAGAATTCAGTTTCATTGACATTTTCGATTAATATCGTGGTGAGCTGTCATCCCTGCATAAATAAGGAGGAAGGATT
>NW_016932094.1:0-571 GCF_001483705.2 Eufriesea mexicana
GATTCCAGCGCTCTACTGTGATCTAATGCGCCCTGCTTCGCTGTGTGAGTTCTAGAAATGGTGTCCGCTGCGCGCTTGTTCGTGTTATGCTGCGTTTGGATTTGTTAGGATTGATCCGGTGAGGTTGGGGTACCTTTGGCTTTCGTGCTATACACTGCCATTCCTTGGACCTCAGCGATCCACTCTCCTCTAGTATGCACAGCTTGGCTACGGGGATGCCAGCAATAGTGGGCTAGGTACGTTAGGTTGTGACTGGTTACGTTTGGTTATGATAGGTTAGGACAGGTTAGGTCAGAACATCTTGCACTTTTCTGCTTTAAACTTCAAATTTCTGTGCTCTTCTTTGCTCTGGAATATTCTGCATGTCTCCGGGGAGGTCAGCAATGTTGGTGTATGCACGTTAGGTTGAATTATGTTGGTTCGGATATGTTACGTTTGGTTTGGTCAGCATAGCGTATCTTTGGATTTTCTGCTATACACTGCCATTCAGCGGATTCCTACGCTCTTCATTGCTATATTATACTCTGCTCGATTCATGTGAGGCTAGCAATAGCGGTCGTGGCACGATAGG
>NW_016932095.1:0-800 GCF_001483705.2 Eufriesea mexicana
GACCCTGTGGAGGCGAGCAATGGTGGTCGTTGCACGCTTGGTCAAGTTAGGTTATGTTTGATTAGGATACGTTAGGCTACGTTCGGACAGGATTACCTTGACTTTCATCCAATACACTGTTATTAGGTGGATTCCTGTGATCTACTGTGCTCTACTACATTCTGCTTTTCTTTGAGGCGTCTAGGAGCACTGGTCGCTGCACGCTATTCGGAGCACTGCTGCGTACGGTAAGGCTTGGTTAGAGCAGGTTAGGTCAGGTTATCTTGTCCTCTTGTGCTCTTCACTGCAATGCGGTTGGTTTCTGCGCGCTGCTGTGCTCTAGTACACCGTGCTTGTCTCAGTGGTGGTCAGCAATATTGGTAACGTCACATTGGGTTTGGATAGGCTACGTTTGGTTATGTTACGTTAGGCAAGGCTGGGATAGGCCACTTTGACTTTTGTCAGGGGATTTCTATGATCTACTGTGCTCTACTGCATTCTGCTTGGCTCTGGAGGGCCAGGGGCTGGGGTCAGGGAACGTTATTTTGAGTCATACTACGTTCGTTGTGGTTAAGTTTGGTCAGGCTCGGTTAGGATATCTACGGCTCTTGCGCTACTCACTGCAGTGCGGTGTGCTTCTGCGCCCACTGTGCTACAGCACATTCTGCTTGTCTCTGTGGAGGCCAGCAGTGGTGATCTCGTCATGATAGGTTGCGTTAGGCTACGTTCTGGTATGTAAAAATGTAACGTTTAGCTAAGTTATGATTGGTTACTTTGACTTATAATGCAGGTTGCTGCACGTTAGGCCGAGGTAGTCTGCG
>NW_016932096.1:0-3985 GCF_001483705.2 Eufriesea mexicana
CCTAACTCGACCTACCGTGCTGCGGCCACAATTCCTGTCCTCCCCAGGGCCAAGCAGAGCATATTAGAGGTATGTAGGGAGAAGAAATCCATATAATTGCAGTGTGTAGCAGGAAAGTCATAGCAATCCGAACCTAACCCAAGCAAATATAACCTAACCAAACGAAGCACAGCTCAGCGCAAGGAGACGCGACCATTATTGCTGGACACCCCCTGGCCAAACAGAATAGCGTAGAGCACGGCAGAGCGCAGAATTCCACAGAAAGACAATCTATACCACGAAAGTCTATGCTATGCTAACCTAACACAAACAAACATATCGTAACCAAACGTAGCTTAACTGAACCTAGCGTGACGAGATCGCTATTTCTGGCGACCCCAGATTCGAGCACAGTATGTTAGAGCAATGTACAGCGTGGAAATCCACCGAAGAGCAGTGTGTGTCACAAATGTCGGAGCTATCCTACCCTAACCTAACAAATCCTAACATACCAAACGTTACCTGTCACAAACTAACTTGCAGCTTACACTATGGCTGGCCGCCCCAGGGTCGAGCAGAGTGTAGAAGAGCGCAATATCACAAGCTAACTTGCAGCTTACACTATGGCTGGCCGCCCCAGGGTCGAGCAGAGTGTAGAAGAGCGCAATAGAGTCCAGGAGTCCACCTTTCAACTGTCCTTGCAGGGGAGTCAGGGCTATCAAAACCTAATCCAGACAAACATAACCTAAGAGAAAGAAGCTTAACCCTACCCAACGTGCCGAGACCACTACTTCTGGCTCCCGCAGAGCCAAGCAAAGAACACTTGAGGACAGTAGAGCGTAGGAATCGACCGCATTGCAGTGAATAGCAAAAAAGTCGAAGATATCCTCTCCAAACCTAACCTAACCTAACATAACCAAACGGAACATAACACAAACTAACGCGCCGCGAGCGCTACTGCTGGCATCCCCAGAGGCAAGCGCAATGTGATAGAGCGCAGTACAGCTCAGAAGTCATTAGAATGTCCGCACTGAGCAGAAACGTCAAGGATATCCTAACCTAACCTAACCAATCGTAACATAACCAAGCTTAAGCAAACTCAAGCTAACCTGACTGGACCACCATTTCTGACATCCCCTGAGCCAAGCAGAGCATACTAGAGCACAGTAGAGCGCACAAATCCGCCGCAATGCTGCGTAAAGCACAAAGGTCATAGACATCCTAACCTAACCTCGTCTAGCCTAACCTAGCCAAACGTAGCCTAAGGCAACGTAACGTGCAGTGGCCACAATTCATCGCCTCCCAGAGTAATGCAGAGCATATTGGATCACAGGAGAGGGCAGACTTTCACCGAGAAGCAGTGTACAGCGCAAAATTCAAAGCTGTCGTTGCTTATTCTAGCCAAACGTAGCATTCCCAAGCGTAGCCTAACTCCACCTAACCTCCCTGCATCACTGTTGCTGACCTCCTAGAACCAAGGAGAATACACTGGAGCAGAGTAGAGCGCAGAATTCCACCGCATTTTTATGTACAGCACAAATGTCAAAGCTACCATATCCTAACCAAACCAAGCTTAACGTTACCAAACTAGATTGCACAGAGACAATCCGAATATACTAGTGCACTGTACAGTGCAGAGGGCCACCAAATAGCGGCATGTAGCACAAAAGTCAAATATATCCCGATCCAACCCGACCAAGCCTAACCTATCTAAGCGTTGACTAACTAAACTTTACGAACCGGCAACACTATTTTTGGCTTCCCCAGTGCCGAGTAGAACATACTAGAGCACAGTAGATCACAGAGATCCAACGAATAGCAGTGAGAAGCACAAAGGACAAAGCAACATTAACCAAACCTAACCCACCCTAGCCTAACCAAACGTAACATAACTCAAACTGTCATGTCACGACCACTATGGCTGGTCACGACAGAGTCGAGCAGGGTATAGCAGAGCAGTGAAGAGCGCAGAAGTCCCCCGAACAGCATGGCATATCGCAAAAGTCGAAACTAGACCATCCTATCCCAACCAATGTTAAGGTAACCTAATGTAACGTAACTCAAGATAACGCGACTCGACCACTGCGTTTGGCCTCTCCAGAGACAAGCGGAACATATTCGAGTAGAGTTGAGAGCAGAAACCCATACAATCGCAGAGTATATCAGGAAAGTCGGTGACAACTGAACCTAACCATAGGTAATATAGTCAAACCAAACGTAGCCTATCTCAAACTAATATGACGGGACAATTATTACTTTCCTGCGCAGAGGCTAGCAGGACGTACAAGAGCACAGTAGAGCGCAGATACCCTCCGCATTTCAGTGTACGGCACAAAAGTCAAAGATAGCCTATCCTAACCCAAACGAACCTGACCGAACCATGCGTTGCCTAACTCCGCATAAGGTGCCGAGAACACTACTGCGGTATTTCACAGAGCCAAGCAGAATAAACTTGATCACAGTAGGCCATAGAAATCCACAGCGTTGCAGTATAAAGCACAAAAGAAGAGATAACCTAACCTGAACTAACCTAATCCACCCAAACGTATCCTAACCCTGCATAAGGTGCCGATACCACTATAGCAGTCTTTCCCATAGCCAGACTGAAGATATCAGATCAAAGCGGAGAGCAGATATCCTACGAATATCAGCGTATAGCACAGAAGTCAAGGCTATCCCCTCCTAACCTAACCAATCGTGGCATAACCAAACGTCACATAACCCTAACTAACGTAGATAGACCGCTATTTCTGGCTTCCACAGAGTCGAGCGGATTATATCCGAGCACAGTGGGGCGCAGAAATAGATCGATTATCAGTCTATGCTAAGATAGTCAGTGCTATCCAGACCAAACGCACACAAACATAACCAAGCAAAACGTAATATAACTCATCCTAACGACCCGAGCCCAATGCTGCTGGCCTCCCCAGAGCCAAGCAGAGCATATTGGAGCACATTATAACGGGAAAGTCCGCCGAATAGCAGTATATAGCACAAAATTCTGTGCTACCCTCTCCAAACCTAAACTAGCGTAGCATAACCAAACGAAACGTAAATAGAACTAACTTTCCTGGGCCAATATTACTGGCCTCCCGAGAGTCGGGCAGAGAATAGTAGAGTAATATGGAGGGTATAGATCCACAGAAAAGCAGTGTATAGCACAAAAGCAGAGGTATCCTAACCACACATGACCTAACCTAATCCGACCAAACGTAGCCCAGCTCAACGTGACGTGCCGACACCGCTGTCGCTGGCCCTCCCAGAGCCTAGGTGAGCATATTAGAGCACATTAGAGTGCAGAAATCCGCCGAAAGCAGTGTATACAGCGAAAGTCGTAGCCAGTCCCCCCTAACCTAACCAATCGTAACGAAACATTACGTAACATCAGACAATCAAACGCGAAGCGACCACCATTGCTGGCCTCCACAGAGCCAAGCAGAACATATTAGAGAAGTGTAGAGAGCATTGATCCATAGAATAGCTGTGTATAGCAGAAAAGTAAAGCTATCTATATCTAACACAAGCAAATGTAACCTAACCAAACGAAGTCTAACTCGACGTAATGAGCCGGGATCACTATTGCTTGACGCCCCAGGGCCAAGCAGAATACAGTAGAGCAGAGTAGGCCGCAGTAGCCCACAGAACAGCAGTGTATACGACGAAAGTCAATCCTATCCTAATCTAACACAGACAAACGTAGCCAAGCCAAACGAAGAATAACTCAACCTAATGTGCCGAGACCAGAAATACACCGCATTTCAGTGTTCAGCACAAAAGTCGAGGGTATCCCGTCCTAACCCAAACAAGCCTTACATATCCGAACGTAGCCTCAATATACATATCGCGCCGCGGGCACTTTTCACATATCCGAACGTAGCCTCAATATACATATCGCGCCGCGGGCACTTTTCCTGGCATCCATAGACCAAATCAAATCATATTGGACCACAGTAGAGCGCAGAAGTCCACCGAATATCAGTGTGTAGCACAAATGTCAAAGATATCC
>NW_016932097.1:0-298 GCF_001483705.2 Eufriesea mexicana
GCGATCTAATCACCAAGCTATGGCATCTTATAGGTTTCGAATAGACTTATTCTCTGGCAAGTTAATGGCTGTACTTGCCATTGGATTGCAGGCGATATGCGATCTTATCACCAATCTATTGCAGCTTATAGGTTTTGAATAGACTTGTTCTCTGGCAAGTAGATGGCTGTACTTGCCATTGGATTGAAGGCGTTATACGGTCTATTCGCCAAACTATAACAGGTTACAGATTTTGAATAGACCAATTCTGGCAAGTAGATGGCTGTACTTCCCATTGGTTGAAGACGTTAGGCGATCT
>NW_016932097.1:360-591 GCF_001483705.2 Eufriesea mexicana
GCAAGTATCTGGCTGTACTTGCCATTGGATTGAATGCGTTAAGCGATCTATTCACCAAGCTATAACAGGTTATAGATTGTGAATAGACCTATTCTCTGGCAAGTAGATGGCTGTACTTGCCATTGGTTGCAGACGTCAGGCGACCAATTAACCGAGATACAACAGATTATAGATTTTGAATAGACCAATTCTCTGGCCAGTAGATGGCTGTGCTTGCCATTGGTTGAAGAC
>NW_016932098.1:0-241 GCF_001483705.2 Eufriesea mexicana
CATGTCAGACAGGTCAGCTCAGGTCAGGTAAGTTCGGGTAAATTCAGCACTGGTCAGGTCAGGCCAGGAAATGTCAGGTCATGTATTGCCAGGTCATGTAACGTCAGATCAGCTCAGTCAGGACAGGTCAGGTCAGGTAAGATCGGGTAAAGTCAGGACAGGTCAGGTCAGGTCAGGTAATGTCAGGTCAGGTAATGCCAGGTCAGGTAACGCCAGGTCAGGTAACGTCAGTTCAGGTCAG
>NW_016932099.1:0-495 GCF_001483705.2 Eufriesea mexicana
CTGCAATGGCCATAACTGGCCAATAGGATCTTTCCTCCGCATTTATGCAGGAAAGCTACATCAACACCGTATTATTCGAAAATGTCAATAAAGTTGAATTTTCGAGGCAGATACTATAGCATTGTGTTGGCTATAGCACGGAAATAGTATCGTTCCTCCTTATTTATCCTCCTTATTTATACAAGAAAATTAGCTCACGACGATATTAGTCGAAAATGTTAATAAAATTGAATTTTCCAGACAGATTCTATAGAAATGCAGTGGCTATAACGCGCCAATAGAATTCTTCCTCCTTATTTATGCAAGAATGTTAGCCCACCACGGTATTAGGCGAAAATGTCAATGAAATTGAATTTTCGTCCCAGATGCTACAGCGTTGCAATGGCTATAGCGCGCCAATATATTCTTTCCTCATCGTTTATGCAAGAAAGATAGCTCGCCAGGATATTTGTCGAAAATGTTAATAAAATTGAATTTTCCATCCAGATACTATAG
>NW_016932100.1:0-2648 GCF_001483705.2 Eufriesea mexicana
AGCACAAAAGTCGATGGTATCTTGTCCTAACCGAAACAAACCTAACCTAACGTAACGTAACATAAGAATACATGACGCGCAGCGCCCACTATTTCTTCCCCCCCCCCCGAGCAAGGCAGAGCATATTAAATCACAGTAGAGCGCAGAAGTCCACCGAATATCAGTGCGTAGCCTAAAAGTCATAGCTATCCTCCCCTAACCTAGTCTAATCTAACCTGACCAAACGTAACATTACTCAACCCTTCGTGCCGGGACCACAATCACTGGCCTCCCCAGAGCCGAGCAGAGTATAGTAGAGCACAGTAGACTGCAGGAATCTGCCGAATAGCAGTGTACAACGCAAGAGCCAGAGATAACCTATCCTAACCCAAACAAACATAGCCCAACCAAACGTGACCTAACAAAACATAACGCGCCACGGCCACTGCTTCTGGCCGCCAGAACAAAGCAAAGCATATTGGATCACAGTAGTGCTTAGAAATCCACCGAATCGAAGTGTAGAGCACAAAGGTCGAAGCTGCCGTATCCTAACCTGACCAAACGTAGCATAACCACACGTAACATGACTCCTGCCAACCGCACTAAAACGCTATTCCTGACCTCCCCAGAGCCAAGTAGAATATGCTAGAGCACAGTAGGCCACAGGAATCCGAGGCTTTGCAGTGTAAAGCAAAAGAGTAGGGACAACATACCCCAACATGTCCTAATCTAAACCACCGAAACGTAGCCTAACTAAGCATAAGATGCAGAGGACACTATTGCGGTATTTCCTAGAGCAAAACTAAACATATCTGATAACAGTGAAGCGCAGAAATCCACCGAATAGCAGTATATAGCACAAAGGTCGATGCTATCCTCCCCTGTCCTAACCAAACGTAACATATTCAAACGTAACCTGACACAACCTAACGTGCCGCGACCACTATTGCTGGCCTCCACACAGTCGAGCAGAGTATAGGAGAGGAATGCAGAGTAGAAGTCCACAGAAAGGGAGTGTGTAGCACAAAAGTCTAAGATACCATACAAAACCTGACCAAACTTCACCTGACTGAATGTAGCCTATCTCAACGTAACGTGTCGAGACCACTGTTATTTGCCACTCTAGAGACTTGCAGAGTCTGGCAGAGCAATGTAGGGCGTAAAAATTAATGTACGGCCCAGCCTAACCTAACCGAACGTAGCCCAACTAAACATGATATGCCGAAACTACTATTGCTGGACTTCCCAGGTCCTAGCTGAACTTATTACAGCATAGTAGAGCTCAGGCTTCCGCCGAATGTCAGCGCATAGCACAAAAGTCAAAGATAACCTACCCCAACCTAACCAAACTTAACATAACCAAAGGTATCATAACACAAACAAGCGCACCGCGACCGCTATTGCTGACCCCACCTGAGCAAAGCAGAACAAATTAGAGCAATGTGGAGCGCAGAGGACGACCGAATATCTGTGTATATCACAAAAGTCTAAGTTACCGCATCCTAACATAACCATACTTAACATAACCGAAAGTAGCTTCACTCAACCTAACGTGCCGAGAACACTATTGCTATCCTACACGGATCCGAGCAGAATATATTAGTGCACAGTAGAGCGCAGTAATCCGCCGCATTACAGCGTATACCACGAAAGTCAAAGCTATCCAAGCATAACACAGGTTAGCATAATCCAACCGAACGTGCCATAGCTATACTTAACGGGCCAAGGCCACTATTGCTGTTCTCCACAGAGCCAAGAAGAGCACGTTAGAGCACAGTAGGAAGCAGGAATCCACCGAATAGCAGTGTATAGAGCAAAAGTCAAAGCTTCGCTCTCCTAACCTAACCAAATATACCATAACCTAAAGTAGCCCAACACAACATAAGGTGCCGAGACTACAATTGCTGTACTTCCCAGAGTCTAGCAGAGTATAAGAGAGCAGAGCAGAGCGCGGAAGTCCAACGAATAACAGCCTATTCAAGAAAGTCAAAGCTATCCTAGCCTAACCTAGCCAGCCATAACATAACCAAACGTAACATAACTAAACCTAACGTGCCTAGACCACCACTGCTGACCCCCGCAGAGACAATCTGAATATGCCAGAGCTCATTTCGGCGCAGAAATCGGCCGCAATGCAGTGCAAAGCACAAAAGCCGATGCATCCTCTCCTTACCTAACCAATCGTGGCATACCCAAGCGTAACCAAACTCAACCAAAAGTGCCGAGACCACTACTGCTGTCCTCCGCAAAGCCATGCAGAATATACCAGAGAACTGTAGAGCGCAGAAGATGACCGCACTCCAGTGTACATCACAGACGTCAAAGTTATCCAAACCTCACGCAAACAAACCTAACCTAACCAAACTTAACTTAACCCAAACCGAAGTGGCGAGACCACAATTACTGTCCGCCCTAGTGTCGAGCAGAGTGTAGTAGGGCACAGTAGAGCGCAAAAATTCATCGAGTAACAGTCTATGCCAAGAAAGTCATAGCTACCCATACGTAACCCAAACAGATATTACCTAAGCAAACGTAATCAAACCCGAACAAACGTGCCGAGGCCACAATTGCTGTCCTCTCCAGTGTCGAGCAGAGTACAGTAGAGCACAGTAGAGCGCAGAAATCCATCGAATAACTGTGTTCACCACGAAAGTCGGAGTCATCAAGCC
>NW_016932100.1:6584-27749 GCF_001483705.2 Eufriesea mexicana
TCAAATATGTCCTAACCTAACCTGACCAAGTCTAACACTACCAAACGTGGACTATCTAAACGAGCCGAGGCCACTATTTCTGGCGCCCACAGTGCGAACGAGAACATACTAGGACACAGTAGAGCACAGAAATGCACTGAATATCAGTGCACAGCGCAATAGTCGCAGTTATCCTGGCCTAACACAAACATACGTATACTAACAAAACCTGGCGTGCCGGGACGACAAACGCTGGCCTCCGTAGAGACAAGGAGAATGTACCAGAGCACGGAAGAGCACAGAAATTCACCTAACAGCAGTGTGCGGTACAAAGGCCAAAAGTGTCCTAGCCTAATATAGTATGACATAACATAACCAAACTTAACCTACCACCACCAAGCGTCCTACACAGCCATTGCTGACCAGCCATAGCCAAGCAGAGTATATTAGAGCAACGTATAACGCAGAAATCCTCCGAATAGCAGCGTATAGCGCAAAAGTCGATGCTATCCTCTCCTGACCTTACCATTCGTAACATAACGAATCGTAACCTAACTCAACTTAACCTGCCGCGATCATCATTACTGGCCTCCCCAGGGTCTCGCAGGGTATAGTAGAGAAATGGAGAGCATACGAATCCACCGAATAGTTATGTATGGCACAAAAGTAAAAGCTACAGTACCCTAACCTAGCCTAGTGTGATATATCCAAACGTAACGGGACCACACTCGCAGGCCTCCCCAGAGCCAAGCAGAAAATACTAAAGCAAAGAAGAGTGCAGAAAGCCATCGAATAGCAGTGTATAGCACAAAAGACAAGGATATCCCAACCTAACATGACAAAACCGGACCTATACAAGCGTAGAATGACTAAACCTAACGAGCCGAGACATCTGTTGCTGACCTCCACAGAGCCAATCAAAACATATTACAGCGCAGTGGAGCGCTGAAATTTACCGAATAGCACAGTATAGCACAAAAGCCAAAGGTATCCTAGCCAAAAGTAAATAAACCTAAACTTATCAAACGTAACGTAGCACAACACATCGTTCCGCGACCGCTTCTGCTGTGCATTCCAGTGTCGATCAGTGTATAGTAGTGCAATGGAGAGCGCAGTAACTCACCGAATAACTGTGTATTAGGCAAAGGTCGAGGTTGCGATTACCAAACCTAACCAAGCGTAACATAACCAAAGGTAGCCCAACTCCACCGAACCGACCTACACCACTATTGCCTACCGCCCAAGAGCCAAACAGAATATACTCGAGTACAGTGGACTACAGATGTCGGCGCCGTTGCAGTGTAACGCAGAAAAGTGAAAGATATCCTAACCAGTCCAGGCACAACCTAACCCAACCGAACGTAGCCCTACACAGCAAAACGTGCCGAGACAACGGTTGCTGGCTTTCCCTGAGCCGTGCTGAAAATATGAGATCACAGTATAGCGCAGAAACCCAAAGAATAGCAGTGCATAGCACAAAAGCCATATTTACCCTCTCGTAGCCTAAGCAAATTTGACATAACAAAACGCTAGTTAACACACGGGAACGCGCAGCGACCGCTATTGCCGGCCTATGCAGAGTTGAGCATAGTGTAGTAGGGCACAGTAGAGCGCAGAAATCCAACGAATATCAATCCGTTCCAAGAAAGACAAAGCTACCAACAACTAACAGAGACAAACATAACCTAACCGAACGCAACCAAACTCAACCTGACGTGACGAAACCACAATTACTGTCCTCCCCATTGTCGAGCCGAGTATAGTAGAGCGCAGTAGACCGCAGAAATCCACCGAATAGCATTGTATACCACGAACGCCAAAGCTATCCAAACCTAACCCTAACAAGCCTCACGCAACAATGCCTAACCTAGTACAAACTAACCTGGCGAAACTACTATTACCGGCCCACGCAGTCCAAGCTGAATATATTAGAACTGAGTAGAGTGCAGAAATTCGCCAAATGGCATTGTATAGCGCATAAGTCAAAGCTACACAGACAGAAACGTGGCTAACGTACCCTAACCGAGCGTAGCCTATCACAACCCAACTTGGCGCGACCACCATTCCTGGCCCCCAGAGACGAGCAGGGCATTCTAGAGCACAGTAGAGTGCTGAAATCCACATTACTTCAGTGTATGTCACAAATGTCAAAAATATCCTATTCTAACCCAAACAAACCTAACCTCACCAACCGTAACATGCACAAAACTAACGTCTAGCGAACCCTATTTCTGGCCTCCGCAGTGCTAAGCAGAATATATGAGAGGAAAGTAGGGCGCAGAAACCGAACGAAATGCAGTGAATATAACAAAAGACAATGATGTCCTAATCGTACCTAACTCAGCATAACCTAACCGAACGTCTCATAAATCAACCCAACATACCGCGACCACTACTGCTGGCACCCCCAAAGGAAAGCGGAAAATGATAGAGCACAGTAGAGCACAGAAGTCAATAGAATATCTATGATGAGCACAAAAGTCAAGGCGATCCTTACCTAACCCAACTTAACCTAACCTAACCGAACGCGACCTAACTCGGCTTAACGTGCCTCGA
Organism: Eufriesea mexicana; assembly: GCF_001483705.2. Lineage (NCBI taxonomy): Eukaryota > Metazoa > Arthropoda > Insecta > Hymenoptera > Apidae > Eufriesea > Eufriesea mexicana. Next base: position 9,120 of record NW_016932100.1, read on the forward strand.
ACAGAATTGCTGGCACCCCAGAGCCGAGCAGGGCATTTTAGAGCACAATATAGAGCAGAAGTCACCCGAAAAGCACTGTAGAGCTCAAAAGTCAAATATATAGTGTCCAAACCTGACCCAACATAACCATACCGAACGTAGACTAATCCAAAATAACGTGCCGGAACCACTGCTGCAGGATTCCCATGGGCCAAGTAGAACATTCTTGGGCACAGTTGATCGCTGAATTCCACCGCATTGCAGTGTACAGCAGAAACTCAAAGATATCCTAACCTCACCCAACCTGACCTGAACTAACCAAACGTAATCCAACACAACCTAACGGGACACGACCACCATTTCTGGCCACCCGACAGCAGAGCAGAGCATATTAGATCGCAATGGTGCGCAGAAATCCACCGAATATCAGTTTATAGCGCAAAGGTTATGCTAAGCTTACCAAACCTAACGAATCGTAACATACACATACGTAAACTGACTCAAACTAACTTGCAGCTAATTCTACTGCTGGCTTCCGCGGAGACAAGCAGAATATACTAGCGGAATTAGAAGAGTGTAGAGCGCAGAAATCCATGGAATCGAGGTGTACGGCTGAAAGGCCAGACGTTCCCTAACCTAACCAAGCCTAACCTAAGATAGCCACACGTAATTTGACCCACCCTGTCATGCAACGACCACAGTTACTAGCATCACGGGTGCCAAGCATAGCATATCAGAGCAATGTGGAACGCCGGAGTCGGTCGCATATCCGTGTGTAGCACAAAATTCAAAGAAATCCTAACCAAACCTGACCAAAGCTAACCTAACCTAACGTAACATATCCCGTTCTATCGTGCCGTGACCACGGTTCCTAGCGCACACAGAGACATGCAGAGTGAGATAGAACACAGTAGAGTGCTGAAGTCCACCGCTTTACCGAGTACAGCACACAAGTCAGAGATATCCTAGCCTAACGCAAACAAGTCTAATATAACAAAACGTAACATTACAAAATCTGACGTGCCGAGAGCACAATTAATGTCCTCCACAGAGTGGAGAAGATTATGGTAGAGCGCAGCAGGGCACAGATATCCATCGAGTAGCAGTCAATGCCAAGAAAGTCAAAGATATCCAGACCTAACCCAAATAAACATAACTTAACCAAACGTAACCGAACTCAAACTTACGTGACGAGACCACAATTTCCGTTATCCCCAGGGTCGAGCCGAGTATAGTACAGCACAGTGGCGGGCAGAAGTCCATTGAATAACAGGCTATGCCAAGAAAGCCAAAGATATCCGAACGTAACCTGTACAAACTTAACCAAGCCGAACGAAACCTAGCAAAACCTAACGTGCCGAGACCGCTATTGCTGGCGTTCCAGGATACAAGCGGAATACGATACAGCATAGTAGTGAACAGACGTCCATACGATATCAGTGTTGAGCGCTGCAGTCGTCACTAGTCAAACCTAACCCAACCTAAGCTAACCTTACCAAACGTAACCTTACTTAACCTAACTTGCCGCAACCAGTACTGCTGGCCTCCACCGACTCATGCAGAGCTCGTCAGTGCAGGGTAGATCGTAGAAATCCATAGAAACACAGTGTATAGCAGAAAAGTTGAAGCTGTCCAAACCAAACCAAAGCAAACGTAACATAACCAAACGCATCGTATCTCAACCTAATGTGCCGAGACCACTATTACTGGCATCCCCTGAGCAATGCAGAGCATACTAGAGAACAGTAGAGCGCAGGAATCCACGGCGCTTCAGTGTAAAGCCCAAAAGTCATAGATACCCTACCCTAATACAAGCAAACCTAACCTAACCAAACGTAAGCAAGCACTACATAGCGCGACGGGGCCACTGTTTCAGGCATCCTCAGTGCAAAGTAGAACATATTACGTCGACGCAGAGCGCAAAAATCCAGCAAATAGCAGTGTACAGCAAGAAACTCAAAGCTGCCCTAGCGTAACCCAACAAAACATAGCATCACAAGAAGTATCCTAACAACACCTAACCGCCCTACACCACTATTGCTGGAATACCAGGGCCAAGCAGAATATACAACAACACAGTAGATCACAGAGAACAGCGGCGCTGTAGTGTAAGGCACAAAAGTAGCGAATACCCAAACTAACACATCCTATCCAACCCAGCCTTCCGTAGAATAACTCTGCATAACGTGACGAAACCACAATTGCTGCCTTTCCCAGAGCCAAACTCAGCAAACCAGATCACAGTGGAGCGCAGAAATTCGACGGATTGCAGTGCACAGCACAAAAGTCGCAGCTATCCTAGCATAATCCAACCATACGTCACATGACCAAACGTAACCTATCCCGAACTAACGTGCCAATACCACTATTGGTGACTCCCACAGAGACAATCAGAATATACTATAGCACATTAGAGCGCTGAAGTCCCCGCGTTGCAGTGTAATGGACAAAGGTCAAAGGTATTCAAAGCTAACATGACCAGATCTAACCCAGCCAAATGTAACCTAACACAACGTAACGTGCCGATACCACTATTGCTAGATCTAACCAAGCCAAATGTAACCTAACACAACGTAACGTGCCGATACCACTATTGCTGCCCACCCAGAGCCGAGCTGAACATATTAGACCAGAGCAGAGTGCAGAAGTCCACCGAATAGCAGCGAAAAGCGCAAAAGTCATAGTCAGCGGCTCCTAACCTAACCCATCCGGACGTAACCGAACGTAACTTAACTCTATCTATCGTGCAGCGACCACTCCTGCTGGCCTCCCCAGTGTCGAGCAGATTATAGTAGAGCGTAGTAGAGCGCAGGGATCCACCGAATAGCAGTGTACATGGCAAAAGTCCGGGTTATCCTATCCTAACCTGTCCAAACGTAACATAACAAAGCGCAACATAATCCAACATAACGTACATGGACCACTATTGCTGGGCAACCCAGCGCCAAGCGGAAAATACCGGATCACAGTAGAGGGCAGAAATGCAACGCGTAGCATCGTATACCACGAAAGTCAAAGCTATGCAGGCCTAACACGAACAAACATAACATAACCAAACGAAGCCCAACTCAACATGACGCCACGCAAATATTATTGCTGGCCTCCCCAGGGCCAAGCAGAGTGCAGCAGAGCATAGTAGGAAGCAGAAACCCACCTCATTGCAGTGTACATCACAAAAGTCATAGGAATTCCAACCTAACCCAAACAATCCCAACCTATCCAAACGAGCCTGGCACAAGTGAACGAAACCTAACCCTACCTAACGCGCCACGGCCGCTATCTCTAGCCTCCCCAGGTCAAAGCAGTGCATATTAGATCACAGTGGGGCGAGAAAATTCGCCGAGCAGCAGTGTTTAGCACTAAAGTCAAGCTGCCCTTGTCTAACCAATCCAAGCATGGCTTAAACAAGCGGAATAAAACTCCATCTAACGGGCCGACACAGCTACTGCTGACCTCCCCAGAGCAAAGCTGACTATACAACAGCACATCAGGCAACAAACATCAGCGGCATTTCAGTTTATACCACAGAAGTCAAAGACATCCTAACCTAACCTTACCTAACCTAACCAAACGGCGCGTTGCCGAACTCACAATAGCATGCCAAGACCACTATTGCTCTCTTTCCGAGAGCCAAGCTGAATATATCAGATTACAGTGGAGCGCCGAAATGCACCGAATGGCAGTGTATAGAACAAAGGTCAAAGCTAACCTCTCCTACCCGAACCAATCGTAACATAATCAAACATAAGGTAACTCAGCGTCAAGTGCAGCGACCACTATTGTTGCCCTTCCCAGAGTAGAGCACAGCATAGTCGAGAACAGTACATCCCAGAAATCCACCGAATAGCAGTCTATGCCAAGAAAGACGAGACTATCCAAACCTATCCCAAGCAAACGGACCCCAACGAAACGTATCATAACTCTTCACAACGTGCCGAGACCATTACTACTGGCCTCCCCAGAGTGGAGCAGATTTTAGTAGAGCAACATAGACAGCAGAAATACGACGAATAGAAGGGTGTAGCTCATAAGTCAAAGCTACCCTGTCCTACAAATCCAAACATAATCAAACGTACAATAACTTCAACGAACGTGCCGAGATCACTATTGATGGCCATTCGAGGGCCGAGTAGAAAAGAGTAGAGCAATGTAGAGAGCAGCAACCCTACGAATAGAGTGTATAGTGCGAAAGTCGAAAATATCCTGTCCTAAGCTAACCAAACGTGACATAATCAAGCGCAACATAGTCCAACCAAACGTGCCCAGACCACTATTCCTGGCCTCCCGTGTGCCACGCGGAACGTACCGGAGCACAGTAGAGCGCAGAAATGCAACGAATAGCTGTGTATACAGCGAAAGCCAGAGATATCCGAACCTAACCCTAACAAATATAACCTAACCACACGTAGCCTAACTAAACCTAACGTGCCGAGGCCGCAATTGCTGGACACCCCAGAGCCAAGCTGAAACTGGTAGAGCACTGTATGGTGCATAAATGCACCGAAAGTCAGTGTACAGCACAAAAGTAAATGTTACCGTGTCCAAACTTAGCCTAACCCAACATAACCGATCGTAACGTGACTCAACGTAACGTAACGAGAGCACTATTTTTGGCTTTCCCGGAGCCAAGCTGATCATGTTAGAGCACTGTAGGGCGCAGAAAGCCACCTGATAGCAGACTATAGCTGTAAAGTCATCGCTATCCTCTCCTAACCTAACCATTCGGAACACATAAAAACGTATCCCAGCTCAACCTGACGCGCTGCGACCACTATTGCTCAACACCACAGAGCCACGCTGAAAACACTAGTGGAGAGTAGAATGTAGAAGTCCGTAAAAGCGTAGTGTATATCAAAAAAGTCAAAGCAACCTAAACCTAACCCAAACCAACAAAACATGACCAAGCATAGCCTAACTGAAACTAACGTGCCGCGAACACTATTGCTGAGATCTCTAGAGCCAAGCAGAATATGCTAGAGCACAGTAGATGGCAGAGAGCCTTCAAGCAGCAGCGTATGGCTCAAAAGTCAAACGTGTTAAAAGAATATGCCAGAGCACAGTAGATGGCAGAGAGCCTTCAAGCAGCAGCGTATGGCACAAAAGTCAAACGTGTTATAACCTAGTCTGACCGAACATAGCCTATCGAAGCGTGGACTAACTAAACCTATCAGGACGAGACCACTATTTCTGGCCGCCAGTGACAAGCAGGATATACTAGAGCACAGTTGAGCGCACAAATCCGGCGAAAGGTAGTTTACAGTGTAAAAGTCAAAGCCACCATAACAAAACCTAACCAAACCTAGCCTAACGAATCGTATCATCATCCTATAGTGTAAAAGTCAAAGCCACCATACCATAACCTAACCAAACCTAGCCTAACGAATCGTATCATCATCCTACCGCGTCACGACCAATATTGCTGGCCACCGCAGAGTCGAGCAGAGTACGGTACAGCAATGTATAGCACAGACATCCATCGAATAGCAGTGTATAGGGTAAAAGTCGAAGGTACCCTCTCCTAACATAACCAAGCGTAACATATCCAAGCGCAACAGAATACATCCAAACGTGCCTAAATAATTATTTCCCGCCTCCCCAGTACCGAGCAGAAAATAGCAGAACGAAATGGAGCGCAGATATCCGTCAAATAGCAGGGTACACCACGATAGTCAAAGCTATAAGAACATAAACCAAACTAACATAACCTGACCAAACTTAGCATAAGACATACTAACGCGCCGCGGCCATTATAGCTGGCCACGCCGGAGTCGAGCAGAGTATAGTAGAGCAGAGTAGAGCGTAGAAACCCACCGAATATCTGCCTTTGCCATAATAGTCAAAGCAATCCATACCTAACACAAACAAAGCATAACCGAACCAAACGTGACATAACTGAAGCTCACGTGCAGAGACCACTATTTCTGGCCTCCACAGAGCCAAGCAGGGCAGATTAGAGCACAGTAAAGAGCAGAAGTCCATCGGATACCAGTGCATACCACGAAAGTCGAAGGGATCCAGACCGAACGCGAACAAACGTAACCTACCAGAACATAACCAAACTATACCTGACGTGCCGAGACCGCTATTGCTGGCCTCCCAGGCGACAGTAAGAGCATATTCGAGCACAGTATGTAGCAGAAGGCAGCCGAATATCTGTACATAGCACAGAAATCAATGCTACCCTCTCGTACCCGGGCCAAACGTAACATAACCAGGCGTAGCCTAAACCAAACTAACGTGCCGCGAACTTTATTACTGGCCTCGATAGTGTCGAGCAGAGTATAGTAGAACACAGTAGAGCGCAGAAATCAACCACATAACAGCCTATGCCGGGAAAGACGAAGCTATCCTAACGTAACCCGTACGAAGGTAACCTAACTCAAACTGACGAGCCGAGAACAATAATGTTGGCCTCCCCAGACCCAAGCAGGACACATTAGTGGTGAGCTGAACGCAGAAATCGATAGAATCGCAGGGTATATCGGAAAAGACAGAACTACCCATACCTAACCAAAACAAAGGGAACTTAGCAAAACATAACCTAACACAAACTGACGTAACGAAACCGCAACTGCTGCCCCCAACGTAGAGCCAAGCAGGGCATAATAGAGCACAGCAGAGAGCAGAATTTCACCGAATAGCAGTGCACATCACAAGAGGAAAAGCTGTTCTAACCAAACTTAGCATAACCCAGCCAAGCAGGGTGTAACCTGACTCAACATAACACACCAAGACCACCATTGCTGGCATTCCCAGAGCCAGGTTGAGAGCAATAAAGCACTGTGGGGCACTGAAATCCAACTAATAACAGATTATCGCACTAAAGCCAATGCTATCCTCTCCTAACCTAACCATCCTTGAAATAACCAAACGTAACCTAACTCAGCCTAACGTGCCGCGATCAACATTGCCGGCCTCGCCAGAGCCAAGTACAACACACTGATGGGGAGTAGAATGCGGAATTCCGAAAAATCTTTGTGTACATTAGGAAGGCAGAAGTTACGTATTCCCAACCCAAACCAACACAGCACAACCAAACATAGCCTAACTGCACCTAACCTGCCGAGACGGCCGTTGCAGCCCTCCCCAGAGCCGAGCAGGGCATACGAGGGCGAAGTAGAGAGCAGAAATCCACCGAACAGCAGCGTACAGCACAAAAGTTAAGGCTATCACAACCGTACATAGCCTAACCCTAACCAAACGAAGGTAAAGTGACTCACCGTAACGTGCGGAGACCACAATTGCTGTCCTGCCCAGAGCCAAGCTGAAAGCATTGGAGCACTGTAGGGCGCAGAGATCCGCCTAATAGCAGACTATATCGCTATAGTCAAAGCCACCAAGACATAAATTAACGAATCGTAACATAACCAAACGTAACATAACACAACCTAACACGCCGCGACAACTATTGCTGTCCTCGCCAGAGCCAAGCTGAACGCACTAGTGGAGAGTAGAATTCAGGGGTCCCTGTAATCGCAGTGTATATTAGGAATGTCAGAGCTACCCATCCCAACAAAGGCCAAAATAACATAACCAGACATAGCCGAACACAACCTATCGTGCCGAAACCGCTTCTGCTGACCACCCTCCCAGAGGAAAGCATGACATACTAGAGCACAGGAGAGCGGAGAAGTCCTCCGAATAGAAGTGCACAGCACATGTGGCAAACATATCCTAACCAAGCTTAACACAACCCAGCCTATCCGGACGTAACCTGACTTCACATTACGAGCCGAGACCACCCTTGCTGGCCTCCCCAGAGCAAGGCAGAACTCGTTAGTGGAGAGTAGGACGCAGAAATTCATAGAATCGCAGTGTATACCAGAAAAGTCAAAACTGCGAATGCCAGACACAAACAAACAGAACATAACCAAATATAGCCTTACAAATCCTACTGTGCCGAGAACGGAACTGCTGCACCCCCATTGCCAAGCAGCACGTACTTGAGCACTGTAGAGCGCAGAAACCCACCAAATGGCAGTGTACAGCACAAAAGTAAAGGCTATCCTGTCCAAACTCAGCCTAATACAACTTAACGGAACGTAAGGTGACTCAACGTAACGTGCAGAGACCACTATTTCTGTCCTTCCCAGAGTCAAGCAGAACATATCGGAGCACTATAAGGCGCACATATCCGCCTAATTTCAGGCTGTAGCGATAAAGTCAAACCTATCCTCTCCAAACCAAACTACTCGTAACATAACCAAACGCAACAGAACTCAAGCTAACGTGCGGCGAACACTATTGCCGGTCTCCACGGAGCCAAGGAGAGTACACTAGTGGACAGTAGAATACAGAAATCCGTTGAATCGCAGTGTATATCGAAAAGGTCAAAACTACCCAAGCCTAACCCAAGCCAACAGAACATAGCCAAACATAGCCTAACCCAAACTAACGTGCCGACACCGCTATGGCTGTCCTCCCCAGAGCCAAGCAGAACACGTTAGTGAAGAGTGGAGCGCAGAATCACATGGAATGGCAGTGCATATCAGAAATGTCGTAACTAGCCAAACCTAACCCAAACAACGCAGAACCTAAGCAAACGTAGCATAACTCAACCTAACGTACCGAGACTGCAGTTGCTGCCCTCCCCAGAGCCAAGCAGGTCATACTAGAGCACACGAGTGCGCGGAAACCCAACGAATAGCAGTGTACGGCACAATAGGTGAAGCTATCCGAATCAAACTTAGCCTAACCCAGCCTAACCGAACCTACTGTGACTAAACGTAACGTGCAGAGACCACCATTGCTGCCCTTCCCGGTGCCAGGGTGAGAATATTAGAACACTGTAGTGCGCAGAGGTCCACATAATAGTAGACTCTGGCGCTAAAGTCAATCCTATCCTCTCCAAACAAAACCAATCGTAACATATCCGAACGTAATCTAACTCAACCTAACGCACCCTGACCGCTACCGCTCGCCTCCCCAGATGCAAGCAGAACACACCAGTGGAGAGTAGAATGCTGAAATCCGTAGTACCGCAGTGCATATCATAAAAGCCAAAGCTACATAAGGCTAACCCAAACCGACGGAACATAACCAAACATAGCCTAACCCAACCTAACGTGGCGAGACATACGTTGCTGCCCACGCCAGTGACAAACAGGTCATATTAGATCACAATAGAGCGCAGAAATACACTGTATAGCACTGCACAGCACCAGATGTAAAGCTACCCAGATCAAACTTAGCCTATCCCAGCATAACCGAACCTACCGTGACCCAACGTAACGTGCAGAGACCACCATTGCTGTCCTTCCCAGAGCGAGATCAAACTTAGCCTATCCCAGCATAGCCGAACCTACCGTGACCCAACGTAACGTGCAGAGACCACCATTGCTGTCCTTCCCAGAGCGTGGCTGAAAACATTAGCGCGCTGTAGGACGCAAGAGATCCATATAAGAGCAGACTAGGCCACTAAAGTCAAACACGCCCTTTTCTAACCTAACCAACCGTAACGTAACCAAACGTAACGTAACTCCAGCTGATGTACCGCGACCACTATTGCTGGCCTCCCAGAGCCAAGCAGAACACATTAGTGGGGAATAGAACCCAGAAATCCATTTAGTCTCTGTGCTTATCCGAAAAGTCAAAGCTTCCCAAACCTATCGCAAACAAACAGAACATAGCCAAACGTAGGCTACATAAGCATAACCAGTAGAGAGAGCTATTGCTGCCCACCCAATAGCCAAGCAGGACGTACTGAAATACCGTAGGGCCCAGAAATCCACCGAATAGCAGTTTACTGCACAAAAGTTGAAACTACCCTGTTAAAGCATATCCTAACACAATCAAACCGAACGTAACTGGACACAGCATAACGTTCCGAGACAACTGTTGCTGGCCTTCCCAGAGCCATGCTGAAAATAATAGAGCACTGCAGGGCGCAGAAATCCAGCTAATGGCAGGCTATAGCACTAAAGTAAAAGCTATCCCCTACTAACCTAACCAACCATAACATATCCGAAAGTAACACAACAAATACCGACGTGCCGCGACCACTCTTCCTGGCTTCCCAAGAGCCAAGCTGAAGATATTACAGCATTGTGGGGCGCAGAAATCCACCCAATAGCAGACTATACCATTAAAGTCAATGCTGCCCTCTCCTAACCTAACCAATATTGACACGACCGAACCTAATCTAACGGAGCCCAACCTACCGCGACCACTATTGCTGGCCTCCACAGAGACAAGCAGAACGCACTAGTGGAGAGTGGGACTCAGAAATCCATATAAGACCTGTGTATATCAGGAAAATCAAAGCAACCGAAGCCAACACCAATTAACAGAACATAAACAAACATAGCCAAACTGAGCCTAACGTGCAGCAACAACTATTGCTGTCCTCCCCAGAGCCAAGCAGAACACATTAGGGGAGAGTAGAACGCTTAGAATTTGAAATGTCAAAGCTTCCCAAACCTAACCCGAACCAACAGAACATTGCCAAACGTAGGCTACATAAGCATAACCAGTAGAGATAGCTGTTGCTTCCAACCCAATAGCCAAGGAGGATGTACTAGAACACAGTAGGGCTCAGAAGTCCACCGAATAGCAGTTTACTGCACAAAAGTTGAAGCTATCCTGCTAAAGCATATCCTAACCCAACCAAACCGAACGTAACTGGACACAGCTTAACATTCCGAGACCACTGTTGCTGGCCTCCCAGAGCCATGCTGAAAGTATTAGGGCAATGCAGGGCGCAAAGACCCGCCAGATAGCAGACTACAGCACTACAGTCAAACATATCCTCTCCGAACCTAACCCATCGTAACGTAGCCAATCATAGCTTATCTCAACCTATCGAGCCAAGACAGCTGTTGCTGCCATCTCCAGAACAAAGCAGGACATACTGGAGCACAGCAGAGCGCAGAAATCCGCCGAATAGCAGTGCAGAGCACAAAGGTTAAAGCTACCCTAGCCAAGCATACCGTATCCCAACCCAACCGAACGTAACCACACACATCACAACGTGCCGAGACTAGTATTGCTGGCATTCACATAGCCAAACTGAAAATATTGGAGCACTGTAGGGCGCAGAAATCCACCTAATATGAGGCAACAGCACTGCAGTCAAATCTATCCTCTCCTAACCTAACCCAACGTAACATGGGCATTCAAAGCCTAACTCAGCCTAACGAGACAAAACCGCTATTCCTGCCCCCCCCCCCCAGAGACACGCTGGACATACTACAGCGCAGTAGAGCGCAGTGATCCACCGTATAGTAGTGTACAGCACAGAAGATAAAGCTACCCTAGCCACGCTTAGCCTAACCCTACCTAACGGAACGTAACCTGACATAACTTAACCTGCCGAGGTCACTATAGCAGCCCTTCGCAGAGCCAGGCTGAAAACACTAGAGCTCTGCATGGAACAGGAATCCTCATAATGGCAGACAATAGCACTGAGTTCAAAGCTATCCTCTCCTAATCTCACAAATCGCAACATAACCAAACGTATCCTAGCCCAGCTAAAGTACCGCGACCACCATTGCTCGCCTCCCCAGAGCCAAGCAGAACACATAAGTGAAAAGTAGAACGCAGAAATCCATAGTATCGCATTGTATTTTAGAAAAGTCAAAGCTACTGGGACCTAACCCAAACAAACAGAACACAGCGAACGCAGCATAACTGAACCTAACGCGACGAGACTGCAGTTGCTGCCCCCCGAGAGGCCAGCAGGAGATACTAGAGCACAGTAGAGAGCAGAAAGCCGCCGAAAAGCAGTGTGCAGCACAAAAGATAAAGCAACCCTAGCTAAACCTATCCTAACCCACAATAACCGAACGTAACCTGGCGCAACGTATGGTGCCGGGGCCACTATTGCTGGCATTCCCAGAGCCGAGCTGAACATGTTAGAGCACTGTATGGCGCAGGGATCGACCTAAGGGTAGACTATAGCATTTAAGTCAAATGCCCTCCAAACCTGACCAATCGTAACATAACCAAGCGAAGCCAAACACAACCTAACGCGACGCGAACACTACTGCTGGCCTCTCCAGAGCCAAGCAGATCACACTAGTGGGGAGTAGGACGCAGAAATCCACAGAAACTCAGTGGATATCAGAAAAAGACAAAGCAACCCAAACGTAACCGAAGCCAACAGAACAAAGCCAAACATCGCCTGACTGAACCTAACGTGCAGAGACTGCTATTGCTGCCTTCCACTGAGGCAAACAGGACAAGCTAGAGCACAGTGAAGCTCAGAAGTCCACCGAAGAACAGCACAAAAGATGCAGCTACCCTAACCAAACTTAGCCATAGCCATCCTGACCGAACGCAACATGGCGCTAATTATCGTGCCGAGACCACTATTGCTGGTCTCCACAGAGCCAAGGTGAAAATATTAGAGCACTGTAGGGCGAAGGGACTCACCCAATATCAGACTATAGCGCTAAAGTCAAACATATCCTCTCCTAACGTAACCAATCGTAACATAACAAAACGGAATATAGCACAACCTAACGTGCCGCGACCACTATTGCTGGCCTCCACAGAGCGAAGCAGAACACATTAGTGGAGAGTGGAGCGCAGGAATCCATAGAAACGACGTTTACATCAAACAAGTCGAAGCTACCCATACGTAGTGCAAACAATCGGAATACAGCGAACGTAGCCTAACTCAACTTAACGTGTCGAGACTGCTGTTGCCGACCTCCCCAGGGGCAAGCAGTACGTACTAGAGCACAGGAGTGCGCAGAAATCCGCCGAAAAGCAGTGTACAGCACTAACGTTCAAGCAACCCTAGCCATACCTAGCGTATCTCAACATAACTGAACGAAACCGGCCTAAATATAACGTGCCAAGACCATTATTGCTGTCCTTCCCAGAGCCAAGTTGAATATATTAAAGCACTGTAGGGCGCAGAAGCCCACCTAACAACAGACTATAGCGCTATGGTCAAAGATATTCTCTCCTAACCTAACCAATTTTAACACAACCTAACGTAGCGTAACTCATCCTAACGAGCCGCGACCACTATTGCTGGCATCCCAAGAGCGAAGCAGAACATGTTAGTGCAGAGTGGAACGCAGTGTATATCAGAAAAGTCAAAGCTACCCAAACTTATCCCAAACGAACAGAACATACCCAAACATCGACTAACTCAACCTAACGTGCCGAGACCGCTATTGTTGCCCTACCCAGAGACAAGCAGGGCATACTAGAGCACAGGCGAGCGCAGAAATCCACAGAATAGCAGTGAATAACACTAAAGTCAAATCTATCCAAACATAACCCACATTAACATAACGTAACCGAACGTTAACTAACTCAACCTGACGGGCCGAGACCACCATCGCTGTCTCCCCCTGCGCCAAGCAGAGCATATTAGAGCACAGTAGATCGCGGAAGTATACCGAGTGGCCGCGTATAGCACAAAAGCCGATGCAATTCTTTCCGAACCCAACCAAACGTAGCATAAGCTGACATACCGTAACCCAACGTGATATGCCGCTAAAGCCATTTCTGGTCACGCGAGAACTAAGCAGATTGTAGCAGAGCAATGTGGAAGGCAACAACAGTCTGAACAAACCCAAAATAACCAAACGTATCCTAAGTCAACCTGACGTGCCTACACCACTATTGCTGACCTTCCCTGAGCCAAGCAGAATATACTAGAGCACAGTGTCAGCAGAAATCCGCCGCGTTTACGAGTAGAGCAGAAAAGTAGAAGATATTCGATCCTAACCAGGCCTAACTTAACCCAACCGAACGTAACAAATACCAACCGAATGTGCCTTTCCGACGATTGCCTGCCTCCCCATAGCCAAGCAGGGCAAATGAGAGGAGAGTAGAACGAAGAGGCCCACAGAATGGCAATCAATGCTACGGAAGTCAAAGATATCCCAACATATCCCAAGCAAATCTGACCTAAACAAACGTAACCAAACTAAATATAAAGCGTAGCGGTCATTATCTCTGGTACGCCAGAGCAAAGCAGGGGATATTAGGACACCGTAGATCGAAGATGTCCACCGAACTGCAGTATACAGCGCACAAGTCAAAGCTATCCCCTCCTAACCTAACCAAACGTAACAAAACAAAACGAAGCCTGTCTCAACCTAACGTGCTGAGAACACTACTGCTGGCATCCCCAGCTCGGAACAGAGCATATTAGAGTACAGTAGAGCGCAGAAATCCACCGAATAGCAGCGCATAGCGCAAAAGACAAAGCTGCCATAACCAAACAAAGGCAAACATAACAAAACCAAACGTAACATAACTCAACCTAACGTGCCGAGACAACCACTGCTTGCATCCACAGAGCCAAGCAGAACTTATTGGCGCAATGTAGAGCGCAGCAACTCACACAGCAGATATGTACAGCACAATAGTCGGAGCTATCAACTCCAAACATAGCTAATCGTATTACAACCAATCGTAACAGAACACAACTTAACGTGCCGAGACCATAATTGCTGGACTGCCCAGAGCCAAGCAGAATACACAAGAACAGAGTAGATCGTAGAAATCCACCGCACTGCCGTGTATAGTACAAAAGTCAAAGCGATCATAACCAAACGTAACCCAATCTAACGAAATCAAACGAAACGTTACTCAACGCATCGTGCCGCGACTGCTATAGCTGGTCTCCCCAGAGTTGAGCAGAAAATCGTAGAGCAATGGATAGCCAAGGAATCCACCGAATAGCAGTGTAATCCTCGAAAGCCGACGCTATGCTATCCTAACCTAACCGAACGAAACATAACCAAACGAGTATACCACAACCTAACCTGCCAACACCATCATTGCTGACCTCCCAGAACAAAGAAGAAAGTACTAGAGCACAGTGGAGGGCAGGATTCCATCGAGTGACCGTGTATAACGCGAAAGATGAGGCGACCCATTCCTAACATAGCAAATCGCAACATAGCCAAACCCAACTTAACGCAAAATAACGTGCCGCGACCACAATTGCTGTCCTCGCCAGATTCGCGCAGAGTATAGTAAAGCTATGTAGATCGTACAAGTCCACAGGACAGCAGTGTACAGCACACAGGACGACACTATCCTATCGTAACGTATCAAAACGTAATATAAACAAACGTAATATATCTTATCCGAACGTGCCGAGACCACTGTTGCAGGCCTCCCCAGAGCACGCAGAGCATATTCGAGCACAGTAGAGCGTTGAAGTCGGACGCATTGCAATGTGTACAGCAAAGGTCAGAGTTATCCTAACCATACACATCCTAACCTAACCTAACCGAGCGTAACACAACACAACCAAACGTGCCGCGAACACTGCAGCTGGCGTTTCCAGAGAAAAGCAGTATATTATAGACCACTGAAGAGCACATAAGTCCACCATATAGTAGTGTATGGCACAGGAGTCAGAGATACCCTAACCCAACCTAACTTAGCCTAACCTAACCATACGTAGAATAACTAAACGTAACTTGCCTAGACCGCTATTTCTGGTCTACCCAGAACATAGTAGAACATACTAGAGCACAGTAGAGTGTAGGAATCACCGGAATAGCTGTGTATAACACAAAAGTCAGAGCCATCATAGCCGAACGTAATCAAACCTAACTTAGCCAAATGTAACACAATTCATCCTATCGTGTCACGACCGCTATTGCTGGTCTCCCCAGAGTCATGCGGAGTATAGTTGAGCAGTGAAGAGGGCAGGAATACACCGAACATCAGTGTACAGCGCACATGTCAAAGCTATCCTATCATAACCTAACCAAATGTTGCCCAACCGAATGCAGTTGAACAGAACCTAACGCGCCGAGACCACAATTGCCTATTTCCCCAGCGTTAATCAGAACATATTAGAGCGCAGTAGAGCGCAGAAATCCACCGAATAGCTGTGTATATGTAAAAAGTTGAAGGTACCCTCTCGTAACCTAACCAACCGTAACAATACCAAACGTAACCAAACACAACCCAACGTGCCGCCACCACTATTGCTGGCCTGCGCTGTGCCCAGCAGAACATATTAGAGGACAGTAGGGCGCAAAAGTCCATAGAATCGCAGTGTACGGCGGAAAAGTCGCAGATACCCAAACCTATCCCAAGCTATCCTAACCTAACCTAACGTAGCCAGACAAAACGTATCGTGCCGCGACCACTATTGCTGGCTTCCCCAGAGACAAGATGAATATCATAGAGCACTGTAGATCACAGGAGTCCATAGGATATCAGTGTTGAGCATACATCTCAAAGCTATCCCAACCCAACCCAACCAATCCTAACCAAACTAACTATACATACTAGAGCGCAGTAAACCGTAGAAGTCCGACGAGTTGCAACGCATACATCGGAAGTCAAATCTATCCAAACCTAACCCATGCTTACATAACGTAACCAAACGTAACATAACTCAACCTATCAGTCCGATACCACTGTTGCTGGCCCCGAAAAGTCTAGCATATCATATTAGAGGAGTGTAGAGGGCAGGGATCCATAGAACAGCAGTGTATAGCCGAAAAGTGTAAGCTACCCGAACCAAACACAAGCAAATGTAACCTAACCGAACGAAGCATAACTCAAAATAATGTGCCGCAACCCCTACTGCTGGACGCCGCAGGGCCAAGCAGAATAAAGCAGAGCAAAGTAGAGCGCAGAAATCCTCCGAATAGCAGTGTATAGCGCAAGAGTCATAGCTAGACTCTCCTATCCTAACCAATCGTAACGCAAACAAACGTAGCGCAACGCAACCTAACGTGACGCGACCACTGCTGCTGGACTCCCAGGGCCAAGCGGTACATATTAGAAGAGAGCAGAGAGCAGAAGGCAGTAGAATCGCAGTGTAAAGCGGAGAAGTTGAAGCTGCCCAAACCTAACCGTAGCTAACGTAGCCTAACCAAACGTAGCACATCTCAACTTGGCTCAGGACCACGAATACTGGCCTGCGCAGTGCCAAGCGGAACGTTCTAGATCACAGTAGAGCGCAGAAATCCACCGAAAAGCTGTGTACAGCACAAAAGTCAAAGATATAATTCTCTGACATAACCTAACATAACATGACCAAAATAGAAATCGACCGTAATGCAGTGAAGAGCACAAAGGACAAAGATAACCTGATCAAACCAATCCTAACCTGACCTAACAGAACGTAATGTAACTAGATCTAACGAGCGGCGGACACAACTTAAGGTCCCCACAGAGCAAACCAGAGCATGCTTGACCACAGTATTGCGCAGAAATCCGCCGAGTAGCAGTGTGTAGCACAAACGTCAAAGCTATCCTAGCCTAATTTCACCAAACGTAACCTAACCTAGCCTAAACTAACCTAATCTAACCAAACGTAACTTAACCAAACGTAAACAAACTCAACCTGACGTGCCTAGACCACTATTGCTGACAGCCCCAGAGCCTTGCAGAATACATTACAGCACATTAGGGCGTAGGAAACAGACGCAGTTCTGCGTAACGCACAAAAGACAAAGTACCCTATCCAAACCTAACCCAACTTAACTAATTGCAACGCAACCAAACGTTACATAACCCAACCTATCGCGCGGCGAACACTCTTGACGGCATCCCCAGGATTGAGCAGAGAACAGTCGACCACAGAAGAGCGCAGAAGCCCGCAGAATAGCAGTCCATGTCGAGAAAGTCAAAGTTACCTAAACCTATCCCAAATAAGCAAACCCTAACGTCAAGTAACATCACCCAGCCCTTCGTGCCACAGCCACTATTGCTCTCATCCGCGGAGTCAAGCAGGGGATGGCAGAGCAATGCGGAGCGCAGAAATCAACCGAGTAGCAGTGTATAGCACAACAGTCAAAGCTACCCGAACCTAACCCAAGCAAGTATAACCTAACCGAACGAAGCCTAACTCAAGATAACGAGCCGCATCTCCTACTGCTGGACGCCTCAGGGCCAAGCAAAATACAGCAGAGCACAGTAGAGCGCAGAAATCCACCGGATAGCAGTGTATAGCGCAGAAGTCGAAGCCATCAGAACCAAACCTAACACAACCTATACTAAACAAGCGTAACTTGCCACAATCTTTCGTGCCATGACAACTACTGCCGACACCCCCCTCCCCAAATTCGATCAGAGTATAGTAGAGCAGTGTAAAGCGCAGAAACCCACCGAATAGCAGTGTATAACTCAAGAGTCAAGGCTAACCTCTCCTAACCTAACAGCCGTAACACCACCAAACGTAAGCTAACTCAACCTAACGTGAAGCGACCACTATTGCTGGCCGCCCAGGAGCCAAGTAGAGCATATTAGTGGAGAGCAGAACGCATAAATCCATAGAATCACAGCGTAAATCAGAAAAGTCATAGCTATGCAAACCTAGCCCAATCAAACAGGACATAGCCAAACATAGCCTAACTCAAAGTATCGCGCCGAGACACCCATTGCTGCACTCCCCAGAGACAAGCAGGACATGCTAGAGCGCAGTGGAGCGCAGAAATCCCCCGTGCAGCAGTGCACTGCACAAGAGTTGAAGCTATCCCGACCAAACTTATCCTCAGCCAACGTAACCGAAGGCATCCTAACTTACCCCGACGTACCGCGACAACCATTTCTGGCCTACACAGTGCGAAGCAGGTCATACTAGAACGCAGTAGAGCGCAAAAATCCACGGAGCGGCAGTGTGCATCACATAAGTTGAAGCTATCCTGACCATACTTGGCCTAAAGCTAAATAGCCGAACGTAACCTGACCCAACGTAACGTCCGGAAG
>NW_016932100.1:29029-30868 GCF_001483705.2 Eufriesea mexicana
AAGCTAAATAGCCGAACGTAACCTGACCCAACGTAACGTCCGGAAGCCACTGTTGCTGGCCATCACAGAGCCAGTCTGTAACTATTAAAGCACTGCAGGGGACAGAAATACACATAATAGCAAGGTATAGCACTAAAGTCGAAGCTACCCTCCTCTAACCTAACCAACCGCAACATAGCCAAGAATAACACAACTCAACCTAACGTGCCGGGACCGACGTTGCTGCCCTCCCCAGAGCCAAGCAGGATATACTCGAGCATAGTAGAGCGCAGATATCCACCGATAAGCAGTGTACCGCACAAAAGTTAAAGTTACCCTGACCAAACTTAGCATAAACCAACTTAGTCGAACGAAACTGGACACATCATAACGTTCTCAGACCACTACTTCTGGCCTTCCCAGAGACAGGCTGAAAAAATTAAAGCACTGTAGGGAGCAGATATCCACCTAACAGCAGACAATAGCACTGAAGTCAAAGCCATCCTCTCCTAACATAACCAACCGTAACATAGCCAGACGTAACCCAACTCAAACTAACGTGGCGCGACCGTTATTGCTGGCCTCTCCAGAGTCGAGCGGAACATGTTAGTGGGGAGCAGAACGCAGAAATCCATAAAATCGCTGTGTATATCTCAAAAGCCGAACCTACCCAGGCCTAATCAAAGGAAACAGGGCATAACCAAACATATCTGACACAATCTAACGCGCCGACACCGCTGTTGCTGCCCCCCGCAGAGTCAAGCAGGACATACTACAGCACAGTGGATGGCAGAAGTCCACCGAATAGCATCGTACGGAGCAAAAGTTTATGCGATCCTTACCAAATGTAGCCTAACCCAACCTAACAGAACGTAGCCTGACTCACTTCAACGTACCGGGACCACCATTGCTGGCCTTGGTAGAGCCAAGTTGAAAATATTAAAGCACTGTAGAGAGCAGAAAGCCACTGTATTGCAGACTGTAGCACTAAAGCCCAAGCCATCCTTTCCAAACATAGCCAAGCGGAAGATAACCAGTCATAACCCAATTCAACCTATTGTGCCGCGACCATTACTGCTGGCCTCCACAAAGGCGAGCGGAAAACGTTAGCGGAGTGTAGAACGCAGCAATCGATACAATCGCTGTGTATATCAAAAAAGTCAAAGCTACTCAAACATAACCCAAGCGAAGGGGACACAGCCAAACGTCGCATAAATCCGCCTACCGTGCCGCGACCGCTATTGCTGCCATCCCCAGAGCGAAGCACAACTTACTAGAGCACAGTACAGCGCAGGCACCCACCGAGTTGCTGTGTACAGCACAAAAGTTAAAGCTATACTGACAAAATATTGCCTGACCCAACCTAACTTAACGTAACCTGACACGATATATCGTGCAAGGCATCTACTGCTGGCCATCCCAGAGTCATGCTGAAGGCAATAGGGGACTCTATGGCGCAGGAATCCACCTAATAGCAGACTATAGCACTAAAGTCAAAACTATCCTCTCCTAACCTAGCCAATCGTAACATAACGAAACGAATCCAAACACATCCTAACGAGCCGCGACCACAACTGCTTGCCACTTCAGAGCTAAGCAGGACATACTAGAGCACACTGGAGAGCTGAAATCCACCGATCTGCAGTGTACAGCGCAAAAGTTAAAGATATCCTCTCCAAACTAAGCCTGACCCAGACTACTCAAACGTAGAATGACCCATCATAACGAGTCACGACCGCTATTGCTGCCACCCCCAGAGTCAAGCAGGACATACTAGAGCAAAGTAGTGCACAGAAATCCACCGAATGTCAGCATACAGCACAAAAGTTAAAGCTGTCCTGACCGAACTTAGCTTGACAA
>NW_016932100.1:33384-33743 GCF_001483705.2 Eufriesea mexicana
TAACCAACCGTAACGTAACCAAACCTAACCAGACTCAACCTAACCAGCCGTGACCACTATTTCTGGCCACCACAGAGCCAAGCAGAACACATTAATAGCGAGCAGGGTACAAAAATCCATATAATCTCAGTGTATATCAGAAAATTCAAAGCTACTCAAGCCTAACCCAAACAAACATATCAAAGCCGAACATTGCATAAATCGGACAAACGTGCCACGACCGGTATTGCTGCCACCTCAAGGGCCAAGCAGGACACACTGCAGCATAGTAGAGCGCAGATATCCAACGATAAGCAGTGTACCGCACAAAAGTTAAAGTTACCCTGACCAAACTTAGAATAAACCAACTTAGTCGAACG
>NW_016932100.1:35186-41005 GCF_001483705.2 Eufriesea mexicana
TTGCCAGGTCCTAGCTGAAAATATTACAGAAGTGTGCGGCGCAGGAATCTACATAATTGCAGAAACACCTCTAAAGGCATAGCTACTCCTCCTAACCTAACCAATCGTCACATAAACAAACTTAACGTGACTCAATCGAGCATGCCGCGCCCACTATTACTGGCATCCGCAGAGCAAAGCTGAACGCATTAGTGTATAGTAGGACACAGAAATCCATATAATCGCAGTGCATGTCGGAAACGTCAGAATAACACAAACCTAACCCAAACTAGCAGAGCATAGCCAAACGCGGCCTGACTCAGGCTAACGCGCCGGGACCTCCATTGCTGCCCTCCACAGGGCCAAGCAGAACATACTATATCGCAGTAGGGTGCAGAAATCCACCTAATAGCATTGTACAGCACAAAAATTAAAGCTATCCTTTCCAAATGAAGCCCAAGACAACCAAACGGAACGTAGCCTGACGCAACATATCGTGCCGAGACCACTATTGATGGCCTTCCCAGATACAAGCTGAAAAAATTAAAGCATTGTAGGGAGCAGTAGTCATCTTAATAACAGACTATAGCACTAAAGTCAAAGCCATCCTCTACTAGCCTAATAATCGGTAACATTACCAAACGTAATATAACTCAACCTAACGTGCCGTGACAACTATTGCTGTCCTCCACAGAGAACCAGCAGAACATTAGTGGAGAGTACAACGCAGGAATCCATATGATCGCATTGTATATCAGAAAAGTCAAAGCCCCACAAACCTATTCCAAATATCAGAACATATGCAAACGTGGCATAACTCAACTTAACGCGCCGAGACCGCTATTGCTACCATCCCCAGAGCCAAGCAGGACATACTAGAGCAAAGTAGTGCGCAGAAATCCGCCGAATAGCAATGTACAGCAAGTAAGTTAAAGCTATCCTTACCAAACTTAGCCTATCACGACTTAACCGAGCGTAAAGTGGCTCAGCATAACGTGCTGAGACCACTATTGCTGGCATCCCTAGAGCCAAGCTGGAGATATTAGAGGGCTGTAGAGCGCAGGAATCCGCCAAATACAAGTGTACAGTAATTAAGTTAAAGCTATCCTTACCAAACTTAGCGTAACCCAACCTTATCAAACGTAAACTGATTCAAAGTAACGTGCCGAAGCCACTATTGCTGTTCTTCCGCAGAGCCAATCAGAACACATTATTGGATAGCAGAGCGCAGCGTCCCATAGAATCACAGTGTATAACGGAAAAGCCATAGGCGCACAAACCTAACCGAAACCAACAGAGAATAACGATTCATGGCCTAGCCCAACCTAACGTGCCGAGACCGTTATTGCTGCACTCCCCAGAGCCAAGCAGGATATACTACGGCGCAGTAGGGCGCAGAAATCCACCTAATAGCAGACTATAGCACGAAAGTCAAAGCTATCCACTCCTATCCTAACCAACCGTAACATAAACGAATGTAACCTGACTAAACCGAACGTGCCAAGAGCACTCTTGCTGGCCTCCCTAGAGCCAAGCGGAACGCATTAGCTGAGAGCAGAGCGCAGATATCCATAGAATCGTAGTGTATATCAGAGCAGTCGAGGCTACCCAGACCTAACCCAAGCAAGCGGAGCACAGCCAAACATAGCTTAGCTTAACCTAACGTACCGAGACCGCTACTGCAGGACTCCCGTGAGCCAAGCAGGTTGTACTAGAGAACTGTCGAGCACTGAAGTCCACCGAATGGAAGCGTACAGCGCAGAAGTTGAAGCTATCCTGAGCAAACTTAGCGTAACCCTAACTAACCGAACGTAAACTGACTCAACTTATCGTGCTGCGACCAGTATTGCTGGCCTCCCGAGAGCCAAGCAGGACATACTAGAGCACTGGTGAGCCCAGAGAACCATCGACTATCAGCGTACAACACAAAAGTTAAAGGAGTCCTGACCGAACTTAGCTTGACAAAACCTAACCGAAAGCAACATGACTCATCATAACCTGCAGAAACCACTATTTCTGACCTTGCCAGGGCCTCGCTGAAAATATTAGAGCACTGTAGAGCGCAGAAATCCTCCTAATAGCTGGCAATGGCGCTAAAGTCATAGATATCCTCTCGTAGCCAAAACAGCCTTAACATAACCAAACTAAACCTAACTCAACCTAACGCGCCGCGACCAATACTGGCTGCATTCGACGCTGAAAATATTAGAGCACTGTAGAGCGCAGAAATCCTCCTAATAGCTGACAATGGCGCTAAAGTCAAAGATATCCTCTCGTAGCCAAAACAGACTTAACATAACCAAACTAAACCTAACTCAACCTAACGCGCCGCGACCAATACTGGCTGCATTCGCAGAGCCAAGCAGAACGTATTTGAGGAAAGTAAAGTGCAGAAATCCAAAGAATCGCTGTGTTCATCTGAAAAGTAAGAGGTACCCAAACCTAACCCAAACCAACGGATCATATCCAAACATAGCATAACTCCAGCCAGCGTGCTGGGACTGCTATTGCTGCCATCCCCAGAGTCAAGATGAAAATATTAACGCACTGTATGGAGCAGAGATCCACCTAATAACAGTCTGAAGCACTAAAGTCAAAGACATCCGCTCCTAGCCTATCCAACCGTAACATAACGAAACGTAACATAACACAAAATAACGTGCCGAAACCGCTATTGTTGCCCTCCCCAGAGCCAAGTTGGTCACACTAGAGCACAGTAGAGCCCAGAAATCCACCGAATAGCAGTGTATAACACAAAAGAGAAAGCCATCCTATCCAAACGTAACACAACCTGACCTAACCAAACTTAACCCAGCAGAACCTAACGTGCCTGTGCCACTATTGCTGACCTACCCAGAGTAAACCAGAGCATATTAGAGCACGGTAGAGCGGAGAAATCCACCGGATAGCAGTGTTTAGCGCACGAGTTAAAGATATCCTATCCTAACCTAAGAAAACGTGGCATAACCAAACGTAACGTAACTCAAAGTAACGTGTCGCTGCAACTATTGCTGGGTTCCCCAGATTCGAGCATAGTATAGTAGAACACAGTAGAGAGTAGGATTCCACCTAATCACAGTTTACAGCAAGAAAGTCGAAGCTATCCTTGTTTAACGGAACGTATCCTAACAGAATCGAACGCACCCTAACACAACCTAACGTGCCGCCACCACAACTGCTGGCCTAGCGAGTGTCGAGCAGTCGCTAGTAGAGCAATACAGAGCGCAGATGTCGTTCGAGTAGCAGTGTATAGCAGAAAGATGAAGGATATCCTGTTCAAACGTGGCCAAACGTAGCGTAACCTAGAGTAACCTAGCACAACATAACGTACCGTGCCTACCATTGCAGGCTTCCCAGAGTCAAGCAGGGCACGTTATAGCTACGAAGGGCGCAGAAATTCACCGAATAGCAGTGTATAGCTCAAAAGTCAGAGCTATCACCTCCTAACCTAGCTGATCGTGTCCTAACCAAACGCGGCATAACGAAACTCATCGTGCCGCGAACGCAATTGCTGGCCTCCCCAGAGCTGATTTTGGTATAGTGGAGCAGCGATGAGCGCGGAAATCCTCCGAATATCAGTGTACAGCACAAAAGACGACGCTGTTCAGTCCTAACATAAGCAACGTAGCATAACCAAATATAACCTAGCTCCACCTACCCGCCCTACACCTCTATTGCTGACCTCCCAGGAGCCAAGCAGAATATACTACAGCCCCGTAGACCACCGAAATCCGCGGCGTGGAAGCGTACAGCACAAAAGTCGAAGATATCCTAGCCTAACATACAAAAGCTAACCCAACGACACTTTGCCTAACACAGCATAACGTGCCAAGACCACTATTGCTGTCTTTCCCAGGGCCATGCTGCACACAGCAGATCATGGTGGGGCGCAGATATACACCGAGTAGCAGCGTACAGCACAGAAGTCAATGCTACCCTCTCCTAACGAAACTAATCGTAACACAATCTCACGTTACCTAACTTATCCAAACGTACGGAGACCACACGTGCAGGCCTCCCCAGATTCAAGCTGATCATGCTAGAGCAAAATACAGAGCAGAAAGCCAACAAATAGTATTGCATAGCACAGAAGTCAAAGATATCCAGACCTAACCTGACACAACCAGGAATAACCAAACTTGGCCTAACACGACGTAACGTGCCGACACCAGCATTGTCCGCCCTCCCAGAGCAAACCTGAACATATTACTTGGGAGTAGAGTGGAGAAATCTGCCGAAGAGTAGTGCGCAGTGCAGAAGCCATAGCTAGCCTCTCCTAACCTTGCCAAACGTAGCGTAACCAAACGTAACGTAACTCAACCTAACGTGACGCGATCACCATTGCTGGCCGCGCCGGAGCCAAGCAGAACAATTAGATGCCTGTAGAGAGCAGAAATTCATAGAGTTGCAGTGCATAGGGTAAAATTCAATGCCATCCAAGCCTTACCCAGGCAAACGTGACCTAACCAAACGAAGCCTAACTCAACGTAACGAGACGCGACGACCATTGCAGGACGACCCGGGGCCATGCAGAATACGGTAGAGCACAGTAGAGCGCACAAGCCCACAGAGTAACACAGTATAACACGAAAGTAAAAGCTATCCTTACCTATTGCGAACAAACGTATCCCAACAAACCGCAGCCTAACTCCAGCAAACACGTAGAGGCAACTAGTACAGCCCACCCCAGATCCGAGCAGAGTACGGTGGAGCAATGTAGAGTGTAGAAATCCACCGAACAGCTGTGTGCAGGACAAAGTTGAAGGATAACCTGACCAAACCTAACCTAACCTGAACAAACCATACGTAACGTAACACAACCGAGGGTGCCTCTACCACTATTGCTAGCGTCCCCAGAGACAAGCAGAATATGAAGGAGCACAGTAGATTCAAGAGGTCCATAACATAGCAGTGTTGTGCACAATGGTCAAGGATACCCTAACCTAATTCGAGGTAGCCTGACCCCAACAAACGTAATCTAACACGACCTAGCGTACAGAGACCTCTGCTGCTGGCCTCCTCAGAGACAAGCAGAGCATATTAGAGCACAGTAGAGCATAGAAGACCGCCGAGTGGCAGTCTATATCACAAAAGTAAGAGCTGTCCTCGCCTACAATAACCGAACCAGAAATGGCCGAACGTAACTGATCTCCACCTTCCGAGCCACGACCACCATTGCTGGCCACATCAGTGTCGAGCAGAGTATAGTAGAGCAATGTAGAGCCCAGAAATCCACCGAATGGCAGTGTATAAAGCAAAAGTCAGAGTTATCCTAACCTAACATAACCAAACGTAACATGACCTAGCGCAACCTAATCCAACCTAGCGTGCCTAGATCCCTGTTGCTGGCCTCCCCAGTGCCAAGAAGAATATACTAGAGAACAGCAGAGCGCAGAAAGTCTCACAAGGGCAGCGAATCGCGTGAAACGCCAAAGATATCTAAACCTCATATGACCTAATCTTACCTAACCAAACGTAGACTAACTAAGCCAAATGAGACGGGACCACTACTGCTGGCCTCCGCAGCGCCAAGCAGAACATACAAGAGCAGAGTAGAGTGCAGAAATCCGCCGAAATGCATTGTTTAGCGCAAAAGTGATAGCCAGCCTCTGCTAAGATAGCCTATCGTAACGTAATCGAAAGTAACCTAACTCAACCTAACGTGCCGAGACCAACATCACTGACCACTCCAGAGTCGAGCAGAGTATGGTAGAGCAGTGTAGAGCGTAGAAACCCCCCAAAGATATGTGTGTGACACAAAATTAAACGATAAGTTGATCAAACCTAACCTAACAAATCCTATCCAAGCCCAACACAACGAAACCTAACGTGCCGCGACT
>NW_016932101.1:0-5455 GCF_001483705.2 Eufriesea mexicana
CAGGGTAGCTTTAGCTTTTGTGATATACACTGCTATTCGGTGGATGTCTGGGCTCTGGTGAGCCCTAGTGTGTCTTGCTGGTCTCTGGGGAGGCCAGTAATAGTGGTCGCTGCACGTTAGTGTAAGTTAGGTAGCGTTCGCTTATTTTAGGATTATTTAGGTTAGGGGAGGATTGCTATGACTCTAGTGCTATTGTCTGCTATTAGGTGGACTACTTCTGTGCCCTACCGAGCTCTATAATTTTCAGTTCGGCTGTGGCAAGACCAGCAATAGTGGTCTCGGCACGTCATGATGGGTCAGGTTACGTTCGGTTTGGTTGCGTCAGGTCCAGTTTGCTCAGGATAGCTTTAACTTTTGTGCTGTAAAGAGCCATTCGGTAGATTTCTGTGCTCAACTGCGCCCTACTGTGCCCTGGTTCGCTCTGGGGAGGGCAACAATAGCGGCCTCGGCACGTCAAGTTGAGTCAGGCTATGTTTGCTTATTTTCGGTTGGTTTGGGTTAAGCTTGGGTGGCTTCGGCTTTTCAAATATACACTGCGATTGTATGGATTTCTGCGTTATAACCTCCACTAACGTGTTTCGCTTGGATCTGGGGAGGGCAGCAACAGCGGTCTCGGCACGTAAGGTTTAGTCAGGTAACGTTTTGCTATGTTAGGATTGATTAGGTTAGGAGAGGGTAACTTTGTCCTTAGTGATAAATCCTGCTGTTAGGTGGATTTCTGCTCCCTGCAGTGCTTCAATATTTTCAGCTTGCCCCTAAGAAGGCCAGCAATAGTGGTCTCGGCACGTTATGTTGGGTCATGTTACGTGCGGTTAGTTTGGGTCAGACTAAGCTTGAATGGGACAGCTATAACTAATGTGCTTTGCACTGATATTCGGCGTATTACTGCGCACTGCAGTGCTCTGGTATGTCCTGATCGTCCCTGCGGAATGCAGTAACAGTGGTCTCGGCATGTAAGTTCGTGTCAGGCTCAGTTTGGTTATGTTCTTATAGTACGCGTTAGGTTTGGGTAGCTCTGACTATTCCATTATGCACTGCGATTCTATGGTTTCCTGTGTTCTACTCTGCACTAATGCGTTCCGCTCGGCTCTGTGGAGGCCATCAATAGTGGTCACATCACGTTAGGTTGTGTTATGTCATGTTCGGTTATGTTACGGATGGTCAGATGAGGAGAGGATAGCTTTGACTTTAGCGCTATAGTATGCTATTATGTGGATCTCTGCGGCCTACAGTGCTCTAATATTTTCTGCTTAGCTCTGGACAGGCCAGCAATTGTGATCTCGTCACGTAGCTTTGAGCCGTGTTACGTTCCGTTATGTTGGGTTGGGCTAAGTTTGGTTAGGATAGCTTTAACTTTAGTGCTGTACTCTGATAATCGGTGTATTTCTGCGCTCCACTGTGCTGTATTAGGACGTGCTTGGCTCTGGGGATGGCAGCAATAGCGTTCTCGGCAAGTTAGCCTGAGTTATGCTACGTTTGGCTATGTTCTGTTGGGCCAGGTTTGGTTTGGGTAGCTCTAACTTTTCTGATATACACTGCGAAAATATGGATTTCTGTGTTCTACTCTCCAATAAAGTGTTCTGCTTGGCTCTGGAGAGGCCAGCAATAGGGGTCGCGGCACGTTAGGTTGAGATACGCTACGTTTGGTTACGTTGCGAATAGCTAGGTATGGAGAGGATAGCTCTGTCTTTAGTGCTATAGCCTGCTATTAAGTAGATGCCAGCGCCCGACAGTGCTCTAATACTTTCAGCTTGGTCCTGGGAGTGACAAAAATGGTGGTCTCGGCCCTTTATGTTGAGTCAAGTCACGTTCGGTTAGGTCGGGTTGCGCTATGTTTGGCTATGGTAGATTGAACTATTGTTCTGCACACTGCAATAAGGTGGATTTCTCCGCAAGACTGTGCTCTAGTACCTCCTGCTTGGCTGTAGGGGTGGCAGCAATAGTGGTCTCGGCACGTTAGGTTTAGTTGGGCTACGTTTGGTGGTGTTACGGTTGGTGAGGTTAGGAGAGGAGAGCTTTGACTTTAGTGCTATTACCCGTTATTAGGTGGATTCCTGCGCCATACAGTGCTCTAATATTTTCAGCTTGGCTCTGGAAAGGCCAGCAATTACGTTCTCGGCACGTTATGATATGTCAGGCTACGTTAGGTTAGCTTGGGTTAGGCTACGATTGGTAAGGATAGCTTTAACTATTGTGCTGTACACTGCTATTTGGTGGATTTCTG
The DNA here is from genome assembly GCF_001483705.2 of Eufriesea mexicana. NCBI lineage: Eukaryota > Metazoa > Arthropoda > Insecta > Hymenoptera > Apidae > Eufriesea > Eufriesea mexicana. The sequence goes on from NW_016932101.1 coordinate 2,225, forward strand.
CGCACTACTGTGTTCTAGTATGTCCTGATTGTCACTGTGGATGGCTGCAATAGCGATCTCGGCACGATAGGTTGGGTCAGGCTATGTTTCGTTATGTTCTGTTGGTTAGGGTTAGGCTTGTGTTGCTCTACCTTTTCTGATATACACTGCGTTTCTATGGATATCTGCGTTTTACTTTCCACTAATATACTCTCCTTGAGCCTGGTGAGGCAAGCAATAGTGGTCGCAACACGTTAGGTTGAGTTAGGTTTGGCTTGGTCATGTTAAGGTTTGTTATGATAACAGGGGATAGCTTTGCCTTTATTGCGGTAGTCTGCTATTAGGTGGATTCCTGCGCCACACAGTGCTTTAATGTTCTCAGCTTGGCCATGGCAAGGCCAGTAATAGTGGTCTCTGCACGTTATGATGGGTCATGTTACATTCGGTTAGGTTGGGACAGGCTAAGTTTGGTCCGTATAGCTTTAACTTTTGAGCTGTATATCCATATTCGGTGGATTTCTGCACTCCACTGTACTCTAGTATTACCTGCTTGGCTCTGGGGTGGGCAGCAATTGTGGTCACGTCACGTTAGGTTGAGGTATGTTAGGTTTGGTTATGTTGCGTTCGGATACGCGTGGTTTGGCCACGTTTGGTTAGGATGGTTTCGACTTTTGCGCTTTACTCTGCTATTAGAAAGATACCAGCGTCCTCCATTGCTCTGCTATAATCTGCTTTGCTCATCTAATGCCAGGAATAGCGGTCGTGGCACGCCATGTTGGGCTTCGTAACGTCCGCTTATTTTAGGTTTCGTTAGGTTAGGATAGGACAGCTCCGGCTTTTGTGCCATACACTGCTATTCTTCGGATTTCTGCGCTCTACTGCCATCTAATATACTCTGCTTTGATCTGGGATTTCCAGAAATGGTGGCCGTGGCGCGTTAGTTTGAGTTAGTTTATATGTGGTAAAGTTAGGTTTGCTTGGTTTAGGTTAGGATGTCTTTGATTTTCGTGATATACACTGCCATTTTATTGTTCTTTGCGCTCTGTTCTCCTCTAAAGTGCTCTGCTTGGCTCTGGGAGGCCAGCAATAGCGATACAGTCGCGGTAGGTTGAGTTATGCTCCGTTGGTATGTGTTAAGTATGGCCAGTTTAGGATAGACTACTCTGAACATTGTGCAATACACTGCTATTTGGCTGATTGCTGCTCTCTAATGTGCTCCAATATGTTCTGCCTGGCTCTACGATGGCCATTAATAGAGGTCGCGGCACGTTATGTTGAGTTAGACTACGTTTCGTTAAGTTAGGTTAGGTCAGGTTAGGTTAGGGTATCTTTGGCTCTTGGGCTCTACACTTCTATTCGGTTGATCTCTGCGCTCTAATGTGTTTTAATATACTCTGCTTGTCTCTATGAAGGCCATCAATATCATTCGCGGCACGTTATTATCTTTTATGCAATGTTTGGTTAGGTTAGGTTAAGTCAGGTTAGGTAAGGGTAACCTCTTCTCTTGCGCTATACGCTGCCATTCGGTAGATTTATGGGCTCTGCATTGCACTACCATACTCTTCCCGGCTCTGGAAAGGCGAGCAATAACGGCCGCTGCACGTTAGTTTGAGATAGGTCACGTTTTGTTAGGTTCGGTTAGGCTGAGTTTGTCCAGTGTAGCATTGACTTTCGTGCTATACGCGGTTAATCGGTGATTTCTATGCTCTGCTGTGCTGCACTACATTCTGCTAGTCTATCGGGAGGACAGGAGCAGTGGTCGCAGCACTTTATGATGAATTATGCTACGTTTGGTTAGGTTAGGTTAGGACAGGTTATTCTAACATATCTATGGTCTTTGCGCTATCCACTGTAGTGCGCTGGACTTCTGCGCTCTACTGTGCTCTGGTACCATCTCTTTGGCTCTGGCGAGGCCAGAAATAGTGGTCGCGACTGGTTAGGTTGTGTTGGGTTACGTTTGGTTAGGTTAGGTTCTGTCAAGCTCTGTCCGGTTATTTGTGACTTTCGTTTTCTAAACTGCTATTCAGTGGATTTCTGCACTCGACGCTGCTCTACTATATCCTCCTTGGCCCTGTGGAGGCCAACAAAAGCCGCGGCATGTTATGTTGAGTTATGCCACGTTTGATTAGGCTATGTTCGGTTACGTTATGCTAGGATGGCTTCGTCTTTCGTGCACTACGCTATTATCCGGCGGGTTCCTTTGATATGCTGTGCTCTACCGAATTCTGCATGGCCCTGTGGAGTCCGGCTGCAATGGATGCGGCACGCTCCGCTGAGTCACGCTACGCTTCCGTTAGGTTAAGTTATGTCAGGTAATGTTAGGACATCTTCGACTTCTGTGCTATTAACTACAATGCGGAGTGTTTCTGCGAGCTGCTCCAGTGCACTCTGCTTGTCTCTGGGGAGGTCAGCAGTAGTGATGTCGGCACGTTAGGAAGAGTTGGGTTACGTTCGGTTACCTTAAGTTTGGCTAGGTTAGGATAGGGTGTCTTTGACTTTTGTGCTTTACACTGCTGTTCGGTCGATATCTGCGACCTGTATTGCTCTACCAACGTCTGCTGCTCTCTGGGGAGGTTAGCAGTAGCGGTCGTAACAGGTTTGTCTGAACTAGGTCACGTTCAGTTAGGTTAGGCTGCGTTTGCTTATATTACGTTTGGACACGTTATTATTGTCTACAATCCACTTTTGTGCTATGGACAACTATTCCGTGGATTTCTATGCTCCACATTGTTCTACTATACCGTCCCCGGCTCTGGGGAGGCCAGTAATAGTGGAGTCGCCACATTAGTATGGGTTATGCTAAGTTTGGTTAGGTTACGTTTGCTTGGGTTTTGTGTGAGTAGCTTTGACTCTCGAGGTATACACTGCTATTCGGTGCTTGCCTGCGCAATTGTGTGCTCCACTACACTCTGCTTGTCCCTTTGGAGCCCAGGAATAGTTGCCGCGTCCCGCTATGTTGAATTAGGCTTCGTTCGGTTAGGTTATAATTGTTTGTGTTAGGTTTGGATGTCTTTGACTTTTCTGCAATACACTGCGATACTCCACACGAACATGTTCTGCCAGGCTCTGAGGATGGCAGCAATAGAGGTTTCGACACGTTAGGAAGTGTTAGGTTACGTTTGGATGCGTTACGTTTGTCTATGTTAGGATAAGATAGCTTTGTCTTTTGTGCAATATACCGCTATTCGTCGCGCTTGCCCGCTCTACTGTGCTCTAGTATATTCTGCTTGGATCAGGGGAGGCCAGCAATGG
>NW_016932102.1:0-1786 GCF_001483705.2 Eufriesea mexicana
CACTTGTGTAAATAAGGGGGAAACATACTATAGTCATGCTATAGCCATTGCAATTCTATAGAATCTGCATGCAAAATTCGATTTTATTGACATTTTCGACTTATATCGTGGTGAGCTAACTTTCTTGCATAAATAAGGAGGAAATACCCTATTGGCGTGCTATGGTCATTGCGATGCTATAGAATCGGGCTGGAAAATTCAATTTTATTGACGTTTTCGGCTAATATCATGGTGACCTACGTTTCTTGCATATATCAGGAGGAAGTATCCTACTGGCGCGCTATAACCATTGAAATGCTTTAGAATCTGGCTAGAAAATACAATTTTATTGACATTTTCGACTAATATCGTGGTGAGCTACCTTTCTTGCATAAATATGGTGGAAAGATTCTATTGGCGCGCTATAGCCACGGCAATGCTATGGAATCTGGCTGGAAAATTCAATTTTATTGACATTTTCGACTAATATCGTGGTGAGCAAACCCACTTGTGTAAATAAGGGGGAAAGATACTATAGTCATGCTATAGCCTTTGCAATTCTACAGTATCTGCGTGCAAAATTCGATTTTATTCACATTTTCGACTAATATCGTGGTGAGCTAGCTTTCTTGCATAAATAAGGAAGAAATATCCTATTGGCGTGCTATAGTCATAGCGATGCTATAGAATCAGCCTGGAAAATTCAATTTTATTGACATTTTCGGCTAATATCGTGGTGACCTAACTTTCTTGCATAAATAAGGAGGGAAGATTCTATTGGCGTGTCATAGCCATTGCATGGCTATAAAATCTGGCTGGAAAATACAATTATATCGACATTTTCAACTAATATCGTGATGGCCTAACTTTCTTGCATATGTAAGGAGAATAAGGGGAAAGATTCTACTGGCGTGCTATATCCATTGTAATGCTATAGAATCTGTCTGGAAAATAGCATTTTATTGACATTTTCGACTTATCTCGTGGTGAGCAAACCCACTTGTGTAAATAAGGAGGAAAGATACTATAGGCATGCTATAGCCATTGCAATTCTATATAATCTGCGTGCAAAATTCGATTTTATTGACATTTTCGACTAATATCGTGGTGAGCTAACTTTCATGCATAAATAAAGAGGAAATATCCTATTGGCGTGCTATAGTCACTGCGATGCTATTGAATCTGTCTGGAAAATTCAATTTTATTGACGCTTTCGGCCAATATCGTGGTGACTTAACTTTCTCGCATAAATAAGGAGGGAAGATTCTATTGGCGTGTTATAGCCATTTATATGCTATAGAATGTGGCTGGAAAATGCAATTTTATTGACATTTTCGACTAATATCGTGGTGACCTAACTTTCTTGCACATATAAGGCGGAAAGATTCTACTGGCGTGCTGTAGCCATTGCAATGCTATAGAATCTGTCTGGAAAATACAATTTTATTGACATTTTCGACTAATATCGTGGTGAGCTAACTTTCATGCATAAATAAGGAGGAAAGGCTCTATTGGCGGACTATAGCCATTGCAATGCTACAGAGTCTGGCTGGAAAATTCATTCAATTTTATTGACATTTTCGACTAATATCGTGGTGACCTAGCTTTGCTGGATATATAAGGAGGAAAGATTCTACTGACGTGCTATAGCCATTGCAATGCTATAGAATCTGGCTGGAAAATTCAATTCTATTGACCTTTTCGAATAATATCGTGGCGACATACCTTTCTTGCATACGTAACTGGGAAAGATACTACTGGCGTGCTATATCCATTGTAATGCTATAGAATCTGTCTGGAAAATTGA
>NW_016932103.1:0-753 GCF_001483705.2 Eufriesea mexicana
GTGAATAGATCGAATAACGCCTTCAATCCAATGGCAAGTACAGCCATCTACTTGCCAGAAAATCGGTCAATTCATAATCTATAACCTGTTATAGCTTGGTGAATAGATCGGCTAACGCCTTCAATCGAATGGCAAGTACAGCCATCTACTTGCCAGATAATTGGACTATTCAAAGTCTATAATCTATTGTAGCTTGGTTAGTAGGTCGCCAGACGTCTGCACCCAATGGCAAGTACAGCCATCTACTTGCCAGTGAATAGGTCTATTCACAATCTATAACCTGTTATAGCTTGGTGAATAGATCGCCTAATGCATTCAATCCAATGGAAAGTAGAGCCATCTGCATGCCAGAGAATAGGACTATTCAAAATCTATAACCAGTTGTAGCATTGTAATAGATCGCCTAACGCACAATGGCAAGTACAACCATGAACTTGCCAGAGAATAAGTGTATTCAAAACCTATAAGCTGCCATAGCTTGGGGACTAGATCGCCAAACGCCTGCAATCCAATGGCAAGTACTGCCACCTACTTGCCAGGGAATATGTCTATTAAACATCTATAATCTGTTATAGCTAGGTGAATATATCGCCTTACGCATTCAATCCAATGGAAAGTAGAGCCATCTGAATGCCAGAGAATAGGCCTATTCAAAATCTGTAACCTGTTGTAGCATTGCAATAGATCGCATAACGCGTTCAAACCAATGGCAAGTACAGCCATGAACTCGCCAGAGAATAAGTCTATTCAAAA
>NW_016932104.1:0-1842 GCF_001483705.2 Eufriesea mexicana
TGACCTCCCAGAGCCATGCAGACCATATTAGAAGGGAGTATGGTGCAGATGTCCACAGAATCGCAGTGCACATCAGAGAAGTCACCGATACCCAAACCAAACCCAAACTCTCCTAACCTAACCTAACGTAGTCAAACAAAACGTAACGTTCCGCGACCAATATTGCTGGCCTCCCCAGGGTCTAGCAGATTAGAGTAGAGCACATTGGAGCGTAGGAATCCACCGAAAAACTGTCTATAGCACGAAAGTCAAGCTACCCTAGCGAAACATATCCAAACTTAGCATAACCGAACGCAACCTAACTCAGACTGACGTACAGAGACCAATTCCGCTGGCCTCCCAGAGCCAAGTAGAATATACTAGAGCACAGTAGAGCGCAGAAATCCACCGAATATCTGTGTGCAGCATAAAAGTCAGAGCAATCATGTCCTAGCTTTACCAAACGAAACATAGCCAAACGTTATGTATCTCATTATATTGTGCCACGACCACTATTGTTAGTCTCACAAGAACCGAGCAGAGTATAGTATAGCAACGATGAGCGTTGGAATCCGCCGAATGGAAGTGTATAGCGCAAAAGCCAAAGATATGCTGTGCAGACCTAAGCAAACGTAACATATCCAAACCAACATAATTCAAACTAACGTGCATACACCACCATTGCTGACCTCCCCGGAGATATGCAGAATATTCCAGAGCATAGAAGAGCGCAGAAATCTGCCGCATTGAAGTTTAAAGCAGAAAAGTACAGGATGTACTGACCTAACCTGTCCTAACCTGACATAATCAAACGTAACGAGTCACAACCTAACGTTCCTACACCCTATTGCTGGCATCCCCGTAGCCTAGCAGGGAATACGAGAGGAGAGTAGAGCGCTGAGGTCCAAGGAATGGCTGTGTATAGCACAAAAGCCAAAGATAACCCAACCTCAACGGATAAATCCTAACAAATCCAAACGCAGCTTAGCACGACCTAGCGCACCGCGGCCACCATTTCTAGAACTCCCACAGCGAAGCAGTGTACATTAGATCACAGTAGAGCGCAGAAATCCACCGAATAGCAATGTGCAGCACAAAGGTCGAAGCTACCCCAACATAACCTAGCCAAATATACCACAACCAAACGTAACCCAGTTGAAACTAACGAGCCTAGACCGCTACTGCTGACCATCCCACAGCATAGCAGAGTATGCTAGAGCACAGTAGAGAGCAGGAGACCGCCGCACTGAAGTGTAGAGCAGAAAAGTCGATAATAACCTAACCTAACCAAACTTAGCCTAATTAAACCTAACGTGCCGATACCACCGCTGCTGGCAGCGCGAGAGCCTAGCAGAGCATAGCAGAGCAATGTAGGACGCACAAATCAACCGAGTGACGGTGTGCAGCACAAGATTCAAAGCATGCCTAATCTAACGCAACGTAACCTAACCTAACGGAACGTATTCTATCTCAACATATCGTGCCGCCACCACCGTGTCTGGGCACCCGAGAGTCGGGCAGAGTATAGTAGATCAATGTAGATCGCAGAAATCCATCGAGTAGCAGAGTACAGCACAAAAGTTTAAGCCATGCTATCCTAACCGAACCAATCGTAACATAACCGAACGCATCCAAACTCAGACTAACGTGCCTAGAACAATACTGCTGACGTCCCCATGGCCAAGCAGAATATGCTACAGCACAGTAGAGCACATAAATCCACCGGATAGCAGTGTATAACACAAAAGTCAAACCTACTAGCTATGCTATTCAAACATAGCCAGACCTAACGGGACAGAATGTAGCGCAGCTGAACCTAGAGCGCAGAGTGCACTATTGCTTGCCTCTGCAGAGCCAAACACA
>NW_016932105.1:0-802 GCF_001483705.2 Eufriesea mexicana
TTCTTGTGTATATAAGGAGGAAAGATTCTACTGGCGTGCTGTAGCTATTCCAATGCTGTAGAAGCTGGATGGAAAATTCAATTATATTCACATTTTCGTCTAATATCGTGGTGAAATAACTGTATTGCATTAATAAGGATGAAATATTCTATTGGCACCCTATGGCCGTTACAATGCTATAGATTCTGGCTGGAAAATTCAATTTTATTGACATTTCCGACTAATTTCGTGGTGACCTACCTTTCTTACATATATAAGGGGGAAAGTTTCCACTGGCGTGCTATAGCCATTGCAATGCCATAGAAGCTGTCTGGAAAGTTCAAATTTATTGCAATTTTTGAATAATATCGTGGCGACCTAGTTTTCTTGGGTATATAAAGAGGAAAGATTCTACTGGCGTGCTGTAGCTATTCCAATGCCGTTGAATCTGGCTGGAAAATTTAATTTTATTGACATTTTCGACTAATACCGTGGTGAGCTAACTTTCTTGCATATATAAGGAGGAAAGTTTGTACTGGCGTGCTATAGCCATTGCAGTGCCATAGAAGCTGTATGTGAAAATCAATTTTAATGACATTTTCGAGTAATATCGTGGTGAGCTAACTTTCTCGCATAAATAAGGAGGAAAGATACTATTGGCGCCCTATACCCACTGCAATACCAGCAATACCACAGAATCTAACTGGAAAGTTCGATTTTAATGACATCTTCGACTAATATCGTGTCGAGCATACCCACATGCATAAATAAGGATGAAATATTCTATTGGCGCGCTATGGCCAGTACAATGCTATAGAATCTG
>NW_016932106.1:0-264 GCF_001483705.2 Eufriesea mexicana
TGTATGTATGGATGTTTGTATGTATGAATGTATGGATGTATGGATGTGTGTATGTATGGATGTGTGTAAGTATGGATGTATGGATGAATGTATGTATGGGTGTATGGATGTAGGAATGAATGAATGTACGGATGTATGTACGGATGTATGTGAGGGTGGATGAATGTACGGGTGGATGGAAGGATATGTGGATGGATGGAAGGTTGGATGAAGGGATACATGGATGGATGGATGGTTGTATGGATGTATGGTTGGAAGTATGGG
>NW_016932107.1:0-510 GCF_001483705.2 Eufriesea mexicana
CTGTGTGCAGCACGTGTTTCACAGCTACCCATACCTTACCCATACTAACATAACACAACCCAACGTACCCAAGCTAAACCTAACGACCCGAGTCCGCTATTACTGGCTTTCCCATAGACGTGCAGAGCATAGTAGAGCAATGTAGGGCGCAGAAATAAAATGCACCGGATGGCAGTGTACTTCACAAAAGTCAATGCCAACCTCTCGTAAGCAATCCAAACGTAACATAACCAAGCGTAACTCAACTGAACTTATCGCGCGACGGCTACCGTTGCTTGCCGCCACAAAGTCGGGCAGATTATAGTAGAGCACGGCAGAGCGCAGAGGTTCACGGAATAGCAGTGTGTACCACGAAAGTCATAGCTGCCCATACCTAACCCAAACGGACTTAACCCAACCAAATGTAGCATAACTCAGACTAACGTGGCGGGACGACCATTGCCGGCCCCACCAGATCCAGGCAGAGGATATTAGAGCACCGTAGAGAGCAGAAATCCACGGAATTACAGT
>NW_016932108.1:0-309 GCF_001483705.2 Eufriesea mexicana
GGGCGCCCATGCTCTTAACTTCCCCACCACTAATTTATAGGGGCGTCCCCACTGATCGCTTTCGAGCGGCGAGAGGAGTTCGTCCCATTGCCGAGACTTGGCTCTGCAAATTTCCTTCCGGAGATCGCCCACTGCGGACCTGTACACGCGATAGGTGCGCGCGACACCGCGCTTCGCCAACGCCGCGCACGGATGTACTGGTGCCTGGCGAACACGCAGAGCTCCCGGAGCAGCGCGATTTCGGCTGACCACCAGTGCACTGCACCCCACGAAGGGGGCTCCATCACCAGTGGCATGGCGACGTCGCAC
>NW_016932109.1:0-289 GCF_001483705.2 Eufriesea mexicana
TCTTTTAATATCTTGGTGAGCTAGTTTTGTTGCACAAATAAGGAAGAAAGATCCTATTGGCGTCCTATAGGGATCGCAATGCTATAGAATCTTGCCGGAAAATGAAATTTTATTGACATTTTCGACTAATATTGTGGTGAGCTTACATCGTTGCATAGATAAGGAGGAAAAATTCCTTTGGCGTGCTATAGCGACTGCAGTGCAACAGAATCTGGCTGGAAAACATAATTTTATTGACATTTTCGTATAATATCTGGGTGAGCTAGCTTTCTTGCATATATAAGGAGAA
>NW_016932110.1:0-474 GCF_001483705.2 Eufriesea mexicana
ATCTGGCTGGAAAACACGATTTAATGTACATTTTCGGCTGTGATCTTGGTGAGCTACCTTTCCGGCATAAATAATGAGGAAAGATACTATTGGCGTGCTTTAGCCATTTCACTGCTATTGAATCTGGTTCGGAAATTCATTTTTATTGACTTTTTCGACTAATATCTCGGTGAGTTAGCTTTCTTGTATAAATACGGATGAAATATTCTATTGGCGTGCTGTAGCCATGGCAATGCTATAGAATCTGGCTGGAGGAAAATTCTATTTTATTGACACTAACGACTACTATCGTGACGACCTAACTTTCTTGCTTATATAAAGACGATAGATACCATTGGCGTGCTATAGCCATTGCAATGCTATACAATTTGTCTGGAAAATACAATTTTATTGACGTTTTCAACTAATATCGTGGTGACCTATGTTCCTTGCATATGCAAGGAGGAAAGATTCTACTGGCGTACTATAGTCATT
>NW_016932111.1:0-319 GCF_001483705.2 Eufriesea mexicana
TCTTGAATAGTCCTATTCTCTGGCAAGTAGATGGCTGTACTTGCCATTGGATTGATGGCGTTATACGAGCTATTCACCAAGCTATAACAGATTATAGATTTTGAATAGACTTATTCCCTGGCAAGTACATGGCAATGAATAGTCTTATTCCCTGGCAAGTACATGGCTGTACCTGCCATTGGGTTGCAGGCGATAGGCGATCTAATCACCAAGCTATAACAGATTACAGATTTTGAATGCACGTATTCTCTTGCAAGTTGATGGCTGTACTTGCCGTTGGATTGAAGGCGTTAGGCCAACTATTCACCAAGCTATGACA
>NW_016932112.1:0-3123 GCF_001483705.2 Eufriesea mexicana
GTTCCGCTTGACTCCGTGGAGGCCAGCAATAGTGGTCGCGTGACGTTAGGTTGAGATAGGATACGTTTGGTTATGATACGGTTCGTTAGGTTACGAGAGGATGACTTTGACTTTAGTGCGATTGTCTACTATTAGGTGGAATCCTGCTCCCTACAGTGCTTTAATACTTTCATCTTGCGTCTCGGAAGGCCAGCAGTAGTGGTATCGGCACGTTACCTTGAGGATGGTTACGTTCGGTTAGGGTGGGTTAGGCTAAGTTTGGTCTGGATACCTTCAACTTTTGCGCTGTACTCTGCAATTCGGTGGATTTCTTCGCTCTACTGCGCTCTAGGATGTCCTGCTTGTTTCTGCGGAGGGCAGTAAGTGTGGTCGCGGCACGATGGTGTAAGCTAGGATTGGTTTGGGCATGTTACGCTTTTCCAGGTTCGTGGAGGACAGCTAGGACATTAGTGCAACGGACTGCTACTAGGTGCACCACTCTGCCCTACGGTGCCCGAATATTTTCAGATTGGCTCAGGCAAAGGCAGCATTAGTGATCTCGGCACGTTACGATGAGTCAGGTTACGTTCGATTACGTAGGGTCAGGTTAAGTTTTGTCAGGATAGCTTCAACTTTTGTGCTTTACGATGCCATTTGGTGGATTTCTGCGGTCTACTGTGCTCTACTGTGTCCTGCTTGTACGGTAGGAGGGCAGCAATGGCGTTCCTGTCACGATAGGTTGTGTGATGTTACCTTTGGTTAGGAATGATTTGGCTACGTTCGGTCACGGTGGTTTTGACTTTTGTGCTGTAAACTGCTGTTCGGTGATTTTCTACGCTCTACATTGATCTACTATAATTTGTTCGACCCTGGCGAGACCAGTAATAGTAGTCTCGGCATGTTAGTTTGAGTTAGGCAAGGTTTGCTTAGGTTATATTTGTATGGGTTAGGTTTGGATTGCTTTGCCGTTCGTAGTGTAAATTGTTGCTCGGTGGATTTCTGTGCTCTACTGTGCTCTAAAATTCTCTGCTTGGCGCTGGGGAGTCCAGCAATATTGGGTATGGCACGTTTGGTTGGAAATGGTTACGCTTGGTTGTGTTAGGTTAGGCCAGGTTATTCTATCATTTCTTCTACTTATCTGCTTTACACTTCATTGCCACGAATTTCTGAGCTCTAATGCGCTCTAGTATATTCTGCTTGGCTCTTGGGTGCTCAGTAATACTGGTCCAGGCACGTATGGTTGGGTTATGTTACGGTCGGTTATATTGTGTGGGGTTAGGATAGGCTAGGTTAGCTTTGACTTTTGTGCTATACACTGCTATTCGGGGGATTTCTTCGCTCTTCTGTTATCTAAGATTCTGTATTTTGCTCTTGGGCGGCCATAAATGGTGTTCGCCTCGCGTTATACTTTGTTATATTAGGTTTGATTATGTTTGGTCAGGATGGCTTTAACTTCTGCGTTATATTCTGCTATTCGATAAATTTCTGCGCTCTACAGTGCTCTAATCTGTTATGCTTCGCTCTGTGCAGGTCAGTAATAGTGGCACAGGCACGTTAGGTTGTGCTGAGTTACATTTGGTTATGTCACTTTATGTTACGTTTGGTCAGGATGGCCTTGAAATTTGTGTTATATACTGCTTTTTGGTGGACTTCTGGGCTCCACTGTGCTCCGGTATGACCTGATAGGATCTGGTGAGGGCAAAAGTAGCGGCCTCGGCACGATAGTTTGATTTATGTTACATTGGTTACGTTACTCTTGGTTAGGTTAGGAGAGGATAGCTTTGACTTTAGTGCTATAGTCTGCTATTAGGTGGATCTCCGTTCCCTGCTGTGGTTTTATACTTCCAGCTTGAATCTGGTAAGGCCAGCAATAGTGGTCTTCGCACGCAATGTTGCGTCATGTTACGTCCGGTTAGCTTGGGCTGGGTAAAGTTTGGTCAGGATAGCTTTAACTTTTGTGCTGTACGCTGCTATTCGGTGGATTTCTGCGCTCTACTCTGTTCTAGTAAGTCCTCGGCTGAGGAAGCTGAGCAGCCGGCGGCACAGGGCAATCGAGGCTGTGCTCCCCGTGCTGGCTGCATTGGGGCGCAGCGGCAGCCGGCAAGCTTTCCGCCTGACAAAGGTATTAACCGGGCAGTTGTTCCTCGGGGAGTACCTGTGCCGTATAGGGCGGGAACGTGAGACGCGGTGTCATCACTGCGGGGAAGGGCGGGACACGGTGCAGCACACGCTGGAGGAATGTCCGGCGTGGGCTCGCGAGCGCCGTGTACTTTGCCGCGTGGTGGGTTATGACCTTTTTATCTTCGTCGTCGTGTCGCGGATGGCGGAGTGCTTAGGTGAGTGGCGTGCGGTGGCCTCCTTCTGCGAGGCGGCTATGCTACAGAAGGAGGTCGCGGAGATAGCCCGCGAGGGTAGCGCGTGCACCTCGCACGAAGGGCGGCGGAGGCTGCAAGCGCGGCGCCGAAGGGCGGAGCGCGCACTGCCGGATGTGCTAACGCGTTAGATCTCCGCCTTCGCGAGCGACCATGTACCTATGGCCTTGGAGACCGTCTCTTTTTCCCGTTGCAACCTAGGTCTGGGTGACCACGAGCTGGCGTGTGGGGGCCCGTCAGTTCGAGAGACCGTGGTCCGGGCGCGCGGAGTCGCGTGATGGTCGCGCGGCTTCCGCAGGGTATGCGTGCGTTGTGGTTCGTTGGTATGCGTGTTGTGTGTGTGTGTGTGGGTGCCTGTAATCGACCTGTCTCGCGCGCATGGACATGATCGTTTGGGGTGCGATTTCCCGTCGCGCCGGGAGGGAACTGCGGTTGCGTCGCGGGAGCGTCCTGGCAATTTCGTCGCCGCGAAGTCCAGGGCGCACCGAAATGCGAAGGGCTGGCCATCGTGGGGGTTTTAGTGGGTGAAAATCTCACATAACCCCGCCCCCTCGCCTAAGGGGGACGGGTACCTTTGGAAGATTTCCCCCACGTGGAAAAAAAGAAAGGATAGCTTTGACTTTTGTGTCGTACACTACTGTTCGGTGGACTTTTGCTCCCACCATTTCTCTTTCATACTCTGCTAGACTCTGCGGAGTCCAGTAATTGTTTTCGCGGCACGTCAGTTTGAGTTAGGTTACGTTTGGTTATGTTACCGTTGATTAGGTTAGGA
>NW_016932112.1:8486-9054 GCF_001483705.2 Eufriesea mexicana
TCAGACAAACGTGACTAGAACACTATTGCTGGCCTCCTCATAGCCCATCTGGACATATTAGAGCACAGTAGAACGCAGATATCTATCATCTAGCAGTGTATAGCACAAAAATCAGAGCATTCCTATCATAACCTAACCAAACGTAACGTAACATATCTACACTTAGCGTGCCGAAACCTCTGCTGCCGCCCTCCTCAGAGCCAAGCGGAACACATAAGAGGAGGGTAGAGCGCAGAAATTCATAGAATCATAGCGTATAGCAGAAAAGTCAAAGCCATCCAAACCTAACACAAGCAAATGTTACCTTCCCAAAAGAAGCCTAACCCAACATTGCGAGCCGGGACAGCTATTGCTGGAATCCCCAGAGCCAAGCAGAATGTAGAAGAGCACAGTAGCGCGCAGATACATGACGCATTGCAGTGTGAAGCACTAAATTTAATGTAATGCAGTGAAATGCACCGAATTAATATGTATAGCACAAGTGTCAAAGCAATCGAAACACTCTCCAAGCGAACATAAACTTACCAGGCGTTGCCTAACACAACCTAACGTGCCGGGACCACTATTG
>NW_016932113.1:0-1307 GCF_001483705.2 Eufriesea mexicana
TCATCCACACACCCATTCTTCCGTACATCCAATCATCCGTACATCCAACCATACATACCTCAACCCATTCATACGTACATCAATCCATACGTCCATCAATCCATACATCCATCCATCCATACACCCATCCTTCCATACATCCATCCAGCCATACAACCACACATCCATACATCCATCGACCCATACATCTATCCATCCATACATCTATCCATACATGCATACATACATCCAAACATCTATATACCAATACTTCCATACATACATCCACTCCTACATCCAACCATCCATACATCCATCTATCCCTACATCCTTCCATCCATACATCCACCCACCCATTCATCCGTCCATACATTCATCCATACAGACATCAATACATACATCCATACATACACCAGTACAGTCATTCATACGTACATCCATACATCCACACATCCATACATCCACCCGTCCATACACAAATCCATTCATACGTACATCCGTACATTCGTACATCCATACGTCCATACATCCATACATCCATACAGGTGTATATCCGTACATCCTTACATCCGTATATCCATACATTCGTACACCCGTACGTCCATTCATCCATACATCCATACTTGCATACATCCATACATTCTTGCATCCATACATTCCTACATACATCCATGAATACATCCATGCATACATCCATACACACATCCATACAAGCATCCATACATACATCCATTCTTCCGCCCATTCAGCCATCCATTCATCCACCCACACATCCATACGTCCATGCCTCCGCACATCGGTATATTCTTACATCCATGCATCCATGCATACATACATCCGTACTTGCATTACGGAAATACGGCCATACATTCATACATCCAAGCATACAAACGTCCATACATTTATACATCCATCTATCCATACATCTATACATCCATACGTCCATCCATTCATACATCCATACATCCACACAGCCATACATCCACAAATCCATCCAGCCATGCACTCATCCATCCATACGTACATCCGTACATACGTCCATATATACATCCATACATCCATCCACTAATCCATTCATCCATTCATACATTCATACAGATATACATCCATACATCCATACATCCGTATATCCTTACATTCGTACATCCATACATACATACATCCATACATCCATACATCCATACATCCATCCGTCCTTTCCTACGTCCATACAACCGTACATCCGTACATTCGTACATCCATACGTCCATTCATCCATACATCCTTACATCCATACATGCATGCGTCCATACATTCTTAAATCCATACATCCATACATACATACATCC
>NW_016932114.1:0-283 GCF_001483705.2 Eufriesea mexicana
ATGTATGTATGTATGACTGTATGGATCGATGGATGTATGGATGGGTGGACGAATGGATGAATGCGTGAATGGAAGGGTGGAAGTACGGTTGGATGTATGAATGGATGGATGGCTGTATGGATGGGTGGATGTGTGGGCGGATTGATGTATGTACCAATGGATGTATGAATGGGTGGTGGAATGGCAGGATGAATGTACAGATGAATGTATGTCCGGATGAATGGATGTATGGATGGATTGAGGTATGGATGGATGGATGAATGCATGTATGGATGTATGTATG
>NW_016932115.1:0-4018 GCF_001483705.2 Eufriesea mexicana
GTTTTATCGCGTCTCGCTATAGAGGAAGCACGCCATACGAAGTGGCAAGAAGCCGTGCTCGTTAGTTATATACCCGTGGGAACCAGCGTGTAATATTCGCCGGTTATATTCTTTACGTAACGTCGAAATTTATGCCGGATAATTTGCTTTTGTATCGGCCTAAACGTCGGTAAATCGCAAGCCAGAGGCAGTCAAGAAGTGACACTGGGCCCCGCTTTTCAAATAACGGCTCATTAGCGTGCCGATTAACGTACTTCCCGGTGGAAACTCTACGTTGACAGTTGACAGGCCACCGTGCGGCGGGCCAATCGCGAAGAAATCGAGTTTCGATAGCAATTCTAAGCGAATTGGACGACAATAGAGTAGCGAACTTCAGCTAAATACGACGAAGCATGACGAATTCGCGACTATCCTTGAATCGGTTGCGAAGATCGATACTGAGCGGCAGCAACGATCGATCTATCTGTGGATAGATCGGTCGTTGTGGTTGAGCGGCTTAATCACGGGCACGGGTGACACGGAGAGCACGCGACCTGGTATTAGGTAACGATTAGGTCCTTGCATAACGCTAGACCCTGTCATCTGTAATCGTATTGCCATTTGTCGCAGGTCGGCTTTCTCGGTGACGCAACAAGAGGCCTCGTGGGTCGCGTCGTTGTCGATGTTGGGCGCATGGTTCGGCGCTATGATCGGCGTTTGGATAATGAGGAGGGGTCGCAGATTGGCGCTCCGTGTCACGTCTTTCCCTCTGGCAGTTGTCTGGATCCTTACAGGCATCGCGCCCTGCGTGGAATTGGTCTACGTCACCAGCTTCATCGGAGGCCTCTGCTGTTCGGTGATCACCATGGTAGCCCAGGTATTATGCCTGTCGGCGATGCTGAAGGTGCTCGGTCACGTCGGCGTGTTACTGTCGTATATAGCCGGCACGTACCTGAACTGGCGGCAGAGCGCACTACTGGTGGCCATAGCGCCGCCGATGCTCTTTTTGGGCACTCTCTTTATACCGGAGACGCCGTCGTATCTCGTTCTGAACGGCAAAGACGACGAGGCTGCCAACAGCTTACAATGGCTTCGCGGTGATCACGTCGACATACGTCACGAGCTGCAGGTAATTTTCGAACGCGTTTTTGCCTTCTCCCTAACCTCTTCGGATATCTCTTTCAACCAGACGACGTTGGCTGTTCGTCGCGCAACGAAAAACCTTACTTCGTAATCAAACGATTTACAGCCTAGCTACTCGCGGGCCTCTCCATCTTTCCAACGATCCATCTTGGCTACATCGACTTCCGTACGATTGTTGCAGGTGATCAAAACGAACATTCTCGCCTCCAGAGCGGAGCAGTATGAGCTGACGTTCAAGAACAGCATGTTCACGCCTCGATTGTACAAACCCATCGCCATCACGTGTGGACTGATGTTCTTCCAGCGATTTTCCGGGGCGAACGCGTTCAATTATTACGCGGTGATTATATTCCGCCAGACCCTGGGTGGCATGAATCCTCACGGCGCCACCATTGCGATCGGCTTCGTGCAATTATTGGCTTCTCTGTTATCAGGTACGGTAACCCGAGCAATTCGTTGTTCCGGGGGATTCGCGAAACGCTCGGTTGCGCGTGCGAAACGTATTGACGAATGACACCTCTGAAACGTAACGAAACGGATCGCGTTTCCGATCGCGTTTCATCGTCGTTTGCGCGGTGTTCGCAGGGTTCTTGATCGACATCGTCGGTAGGCTGCCGCTGCTGATAGCCAGCACCGTGTTCATGTCACTGGCATTAGCGGGTTTCGGCAGCTATGCCTACTACATGCCACAGACGCAGAATCTGGGCTACTCGGACTCGGCGGTGGTTGGCCATCACGACTGGATACCGTTGCTCTGCGTGCTGGTCTTCACGACTGCCCTAGCTTTGGGCATATCGCCAATTTCGTGGTTATTGATTGGCGAGCTCTTTCCCCTGGAGTATCGCGGCCTCGGCTCGAGCATCAGCACCAGCTTCAACTACTTTTGCGCGTTCATCGGAATTAAGCTCTTCATGGATTTTCAGCAGGTGAAAGACCTCGTGATAATCACCGGGCGCATTCGTACCGCCATGCGGCTATTTTTCTATTCTACCATCGCGATTGTTATCCGATATTCCTCGTACACGTTGCAGACATTCGGGCTACACGGAACCTTCTGGTTCTACGCAGCAGTGGCGGTATGCGGCCTGTGTTTCGTGCTGTGCTGCGTGCCAGAGACGAAAGGGAAGCAACTGGATGAGATGAATCCCGGCTACGCGGGTGGAGCCTACCCGAACCAGCACGATCCTCGGGAGCTGTACAACGCGAATCCCTCCATGGATATTCCAACGACGTCCGGTCAGATTGTCAGCTATCGTAGCAATCGTCGCAAGTTGTCCGATTATTGCAACATCTTCGCCGAGAAGGCGAACAGGATCGGCAGGATCCTGGAGAGTTTCATGCTGTTCCACGGGCTGTTCCCGGCGCGTCGTTCCTCCGACGAAAATTCACGCAGCAACGCGACCACGCATCGCAGCAACGGCGACGTGATCAGAAACGACTATCGATTCCCGGACCGCGTGGAGCAACGAACGGACGTACGCGAGCAGGATCGCCGTCGTTATACCCGCTTCGGCCGAGATGACCAGGACAGATATATCTACTCACGGCAGGCGTACGCGGAGGAAGGATCCGACACGAGCTACGTCGATCGGAACACGGAGATGCAGCCACGACGAGTTGGACAGCGCGATTATGCTACGGCGTACGAGGACAGGGGCAGCTGGAGGAACAGCTCGAGAGATTTAAACGGTTCTAAGCCGATCCCGAGGAAAGGCATTAGTCACGCAAGGGGCGAGAGGCTTTACAGCTCTACGTTGCCCAGACGAAGCAGAACCATCAATTTCAGGGATCAGCTGACCATTTCCATCGAATCGTCCCGCGGCTATCCGAGGAGCTTGCAGGACCTCTCGGATCTCGAGTTGGACGATAGAATCCGCGACTCCAGCGTCGCTTCTTTCCTCTTGGCTAACAGCTCAACGACCACGGATATAGACGTCGAAGATACTACCAGGAAGACGAATTCGAGGACGAATTCGAGGACGATTACCTGAAGCTCTACCCAAATCTGTCCAGGCTTAATAGATACTCGCAGGGCAGCAAGTACGAGCCTGACCAGGTACATTACGAGAGGGAATGCAGGACACTCGGCAACACGGTCGCCTATGTTTATTACAAAACGTCGTGCTACTTGTGATGCACGAGCAGTCGCGACGGACTCGATATGGTGGATGATCGGTCGGAGAGTACTTCTTCGTCGATGGATCGTCCACTCGCTATGGTTCGTGACTCAACGACGAGTAAGCTCGGTCACCTGATTTCCGCCTCGCTCGTTCTTACTTTCCCCGTTCGGTTTCTCGATCCACGCGAACGAGACTCGCGTTTCGGCGATGCGCAGGGCACGCTCCAGTATTAGAGTGGTTTTCATTCGACGATGATTGTCGCAGCGAACCCAGGCGCGCCATTTTTCTCCGAGCAAGATCTCATTAGCGGTGTGATGTTAGGTTACTGAGTTCCTTCATCGTTTTGATACAAGCTTTTTTTCGTTCACGATAGACGTAAACGCATAGATAGACACGTCTCGTAATTCACCTGCGTATAAGATTGGTCAGAAACGAACGCGGCGAGCCTTCTTTCCTAGCCATCCTCTTCGAACACTTCCTTGCGACATTCTAAAGACTTGTATCGAGTAATCGAGATGGTACAATTTATACGAACATAGATTCTAGTGGTAAAGAAACGTTAAAATAGCTGATACTCGTTAACGATTAAGAACGCTCGGCGATGGCGTTGCGCGTGAATTTTTCCCCCCTCTGACCAGTTTTATTCTGACTTTCGATAACTATCGATCGAGCAAATCCTAGTCCGATTGGGCAAGATCTCCTCTGGAACGACACGACTGAATTAGGTAATTCGTATTTAGATCACCATCTTCGCGAATTTGCCCTGTGAAAAAAAC
>NW_016932115.1:4772-6781 GCF_001483705.2 Eufriesea mexicana
AAAAAGGGACCCGCGTTGTTCGCGAAAATCGACTGACCCGACGCCGTACTCGGTAGGTTCGCGATTGCACTGGTCAAATAAGAGGGTGAAACGCGGAATGGAATGCAGGATGAAGCGCAGGGTGAAACGCTGGGTGATAGAAAGGGTGAGGCACAGGGCGAGACGCGTGGTTTTCGATCGAATTGAAACAAGGCACACGCGTTCGCGTTGAATCGATGGAAAGGTAAGGGTAATTTTCGCGGACGCGTGTACCATTGACGGTGCACGAACGCGGAACAAATGTATTTTTTTATTCGATCGACGATCGTAGGGAACGACAGAACTGGAACGCGATGTGATCGATGGAGCGCGGCCTAGTAAACGTTCGTGGTTTTCCCGCCAATTTAGCGTCATTCGACGCGCGACGTCACGCGTAATGGCGGCGGCGGCGGCGCCACCGTCGCTCACAGAGGGTGCGTAGAAGAGAGATAATTTAGCGAACAACGGAGATTATTTTGCTTGTCGGGGCTGTAGGTATAAATACTCGGGGGCCTCGTTCTACAGTTCTTGTAACGGTCGCCATTGACTTAACGATGACAATATTATTACCTGTAGATATATACTATACATACTATCTTTCATACTAAGTACCTATTGTATAAAATCGATTATTATTGTACATTGTATACATACACCTGTGCGAACGCTTACACACACGGATCCGTGCAACTGTTCCAACAAGGTGGACAAACTTTTGTGATAATACTGTAACTAACCATTGCCAACAAACTCACGAGAACACGCGTGCTTGGAAATTTTGAAACTTTGGGCAACGTCGAAATCGTTATCTTCTCGTCGCAACGATCGCAGTCGCGTATATTCCGATGGTCGAGAAATCGACGCTAGGCGTCCCATCATCGGTTAGCCGTTCGACTGCGGTCGATCGCGCGAATTTTGTACAACCTTCGTCGTGACACAAATCTTCGGTATAGGGTAACATTCGCGCGGCGATACGCACCATCCGATCCTCGAGTTCGAGGGAGGGGTCGCGTCCTTTAGGGGAAGTTATTCGAGGAAACGGCATTTGTATTTTGTATTTTTATATAGTTTGCAGAACTCGTCAGCGTCGACTTTGTAGAAACGATGTCTGCATCTGTGATCGAACGTCTAGTCTTCACGGATGAAAATATTTTTCGTCAGTTACGATTATGTTTCACCGAAAGTGAGTTTTTACGTTCATTCGACGTCGTATCGTTGTTGTAACCCTTCTGATATTTTTTCATTCGTCGTCGTTAAGCTAGATCTAACGGAGTCTATTCGATTAAGCGCCCGTCATCAGGGATGATAAATTACGGACATATCAAGGATATTGTATATCTAGTTTCCGTGAGATTATTCAAGAATTTCAGTTGGAATTTCAGTTTCAGACGAAACATCGTCGACAAATTCTTCAGGTAGCGATATTTTTTTCCGTGCAGTTTATCGGCAGGATTTCTAACATCTGTAATCGTTTACAACCCCGTGAGTCATATCTCTGCCATATCCGATATTCTAACGAAGAGTGCTGGGTCCTCCGACGCAACCGTAGAGCTAAGGATCATGTACTTAAAAGAGAGCAAAGAACGACGAAGAAATTTATTTGCGTACTCGTGGACGGTGATGGTACATGTCTTTCCTATTCGCTCTGAACTCGAAGTACTTTCAGTTTCGATGCTTTCGTTTGACGCAGGCAATATTAACATTCGAAACATATCCCAACCCCCCGACGATTAGAAAACTTGCGAGAAATTTCTCACCTCACCGTCCGTGAATGCGTTCATAGAGGGTAGCACCTTCGAATCTCATACCTATCTAAGTGAATCTTATAATGCTCAAGGGCTTGGACGCAGTATTGAATATAACTTTACAATTAAGTTAACGCAGGTGCAATGCTCGTGAAACGAGTGCACGTAGGATAAGAGTAACGATAACGATTAAACAAGAAAACAAGAAAAAAGATACTCCGGGATTCTATATATATATATATATAT